>NC_061845.1:15846906-15854406 GCF_019202785.1 Penaeus chinensis
TCTATGTAAACACAATTAATAAACTTAAATTCCAGTGGACATGGCATGACTCTTTGGGAAATTAGTTACCAAAAAGCTATTCCTGCTCAAGTTAATGTGCCTCTTAACCACAATGAATGAAACACAGTGTTGGATCTCTTGTAGTTGCCTATGGTCTAACATAACCTCAACTTCAGCCATTGTTTTTATTCATTCTTTCCCAATAAAAAATATTTTATAAGGCAAAAAACATTTTCTAAAAACATTAAATTATCAAAAATATGCTCATCTACAAATAATACACTGTAATACCTAGCCTGCTGGAGAGGGGTTAACTAATACAGAGCTTCAACAACAAATGGTTATCTATCTGGAATGTTAGACAATCTTATGAATACTTAATATTTATTTTATTCAGTGAAAATTTTCTGCCGCATCAACACCTAAGTCATTAGCAGCTTATTCAAAACATAGTAATAGTGTGTGGCTTGGGGGCAAAGCCCCCAGATAAGAAAGTGCAATATGATATCAAAGATCATCTGGTGCTATGGTAAGGTAGAGTAACAAAAATGGTTAGGAATGAGTTGAAGATTAGGGTTAAGTTACAGGTTGAACAGTACTTAAGGGTAATATGATAGTGAAAAGGGTAGAGAGAGGGAGCTGATAGTATAAGGGAAGGATGTTAGAAGGGAGTAGGGGCAATTATGATAAAGTATTGTGGCAAAAAATGGCAAAAATGAGTTTAATGATTCAGATACGTGGACAGAACAAGGGGAAGAAGAAAAGAAAAAGGAAAGGAGGAGAAGAAAAAAATGTGCAAAATTAGTTGAGGTGAGGGCTGAGAACCAAGGTAGGGGTGTGCCTTACACTGGGCCTCAGTCCCCATCTCTAAGCCCTCCCAAGACAAAAATGAGCAAGGGTTGGGGGAATACTTCATATTCACACTAGCCAAAAAGCACTCACACACTGACCTATTCCTCCTTTTGTCTGCTGGGATGGTGCTTTTTCACAAGCCAGGGCAATAGAGTAAGTCCTCTGCTCACTCCATTCATTTTTGAAACATTCAAAAAGTTTGCTGTTGTTTACAACATTAATGATGCTCAGAGATCTTGTCACTGTTCCTCCACTGTCAAAAGGCCCACCTTCATCCAAATCTCTGTTGCCTACTGATTTCTGCTTCTTTCCATCTTCCTTCACAATATTAGATGGCCCAGCTGATGATGACATTTCAGAATCCTTAGGTTCGTGAAGTCTGTGGGTCTTATCTTCCTCCCTACCCCTTTTGGCATCCCTCCTTTTATCTCCTGTACATTCCTTTTGACTCCTCCTCCTTGGTGCAGGGGACACAGGGGTAGCAAAAAGGTCATCTGAGAGCCTCGCTTTGCCTGTCTGCTTTGGATCCACAAGAACACTCTCCCTGCATTGAGACTTTTTATAGTGGCAATCCACCAAGCCATCAAGCAATGCTTCTGTGCCTGGTGTCATGTTTAATTCCCCAAATGTATCTCCAAGACAATTCTTTTCCAGAACATTAGAAGACTCTTCACTTTCTCCACTGGTTCCTGATGCAGCATGTTCAGTGGCTCCTTGTAAACCCATGCTTTCTTCTAACTCATCTGTGTTTGACGAAAGGTGTAGATAACTCTCAAATGCTTGGTCCAAGAAGGAATCAGAGAGTGTGTCATCTCCTCTGTGGACATTTTCACCCACATCCTCATCCAGCACTTCACAAACATTCTGGTCAAATTCCCCATCAGACAGATATTCAAGATTTGGCACCTCATCTTCTGAAAGTGAAATAGGAGCAGCATCATGAGTCTCCCTCTGTTTAGTCAAAGACTTCGGCTCTACCTGAGGGATTCTCTCAGGCGAGATATTCAGGTAGGAACCATCTTTATTGGTATTAAAGTTTTGTTTTTTCTCTGAGGGAGCTCTATTTTCTGTTCGACTCAAGTCAAACCCAAAGTCAAGTTCTTCTGAGCATGCCTGGTACATTGGTGTTTCAATCTTTTGCTTCTTATTTAGGACAGCCAGGGGTGTTTTTATTGGCAAGACTGCACTGCATGCTGTTAATTTTTCCTGATTTTGATTTCTAACACCTACAGATACAATTGTTTTCTTAGCTTCTTTATTCTTCTTCTTAATAAAATCATTTGAAAATAATAATGAAAAATGCTCTTGCACAACTCCCACTCCCTTCTCATCTATCTCCATTTCTTCTTCATCTACCTCTATCTCTTGTTGCCTGTTGCTGTTGCAAGCTAACAGCTTATCTTCCAAGTGTTCTTCAGGCTCATTGACATCAAAATCCTGGGAGCCCAATGTCCTGAAAAAATTGTCTTTCTGTGATTCTGACAGGAGGCCAATGCTGTCATTAATTAGATGGCTTTCCACATCTGGCTGCTTCTCCTCCTCTAAGGTCTCTCCTTGATGTTTCTCTCTGGCACAGGTTTTGTCCTCAAGCTGCCCTGCATCCCCAGACACCTCACCAACATCACTTTCCTTAAAAAGGTCACTTTCATCCTTAAATATATTGCCATTTTCTTCAATGGCCTGTGAATCATTGAAGCTTAAATTGGCTATTATTCCATCTAAAGAATCACTTATGGGAGTTGTGGCACGTACAGCTAATGTAGTCTTGAGTCGTTCTACCACTGGTGTGCTGGTGTTCACATCAGTGCTCTTTCCCTTTCCACTTTCTCTGTTGGTTTCTATATGCTTTTCATTAGCTATATTCCCCTGGGGTGTTTTCCCAGTATCATCAATAGCCTTACGTATGGGTTTGCTCCTTGGCAATTTCGCAAGATCTACACATACACTGGTAATATGGGCCTCCTTCTCTTTTGAAGGAACTCTTTGTCTCCGTTTTGGAGAGAAAAGGTTATCAGCTTTGTCCTCCTGGGATTCAGGAATGCAGAAAGAATCACTCTCATCAACTGTCTGTTTTACATTTGCTTCTATCTCCTTTTTTCTAGGCTTGCTCTTACCAAACAGAAGCCCTGCAATTGATGATGGCTTTTTGGGGAGATTCTTTGGCCTTTCACCTCCATCAGTAGTTGTTATTACCATCCCACTCTTAGCAGTTTCTCTATTTTCATTCTCCTTCACTGAGTCTTTAATGTTTCCTACTTTGCTTATTTCTGTCCTCTTCATATCTTCTTGTGCTGCTTGTGCTTCATTTCTTTGAATAGAGCCTCTTTTTTCAGATTTACTACAGCCTGTCACAAAGCTCTTTCCAGTCTCCTCTAGTGCTATCATTTCTGTCTTCTTCTCTCCCTTTCCCATTTCCTGTACTGCACTATCAGCTGTTTCTTCTCCAACAGATCTCCTGTTCTTTGTCCTTCCCTTCAGGTCCTTCCTTTCACGTCTGTTAGAGCTAGTCTCAGATTTCTGTTGGTCTGGTGTGACCTCCCTTCTCTTCTCAACACTGTCATTCATCCGCAGGACTTTTAGAAATTTGCTGAAATGGATTTTCTCACTTGAATGAGAAATCTCCTTCTCTTTATGTGATAACTCTGGTATGATATCACTACTTACTGTACTGGGTTTATACTGATCATTTATTCCATCATTCTTGTTGACAATACTAGAATGATGGTTTGATTTTTCTCTATTATCTTTGGAATTATCAGTAGAAGTACAGCCTATAATCTCAAAATGAGAGGTTTTCTGCTTAGGTAAGTTATCACTACAGTTCATCCTATTTTGCTTTTCATTCAAGTCAACTACATGTCTCTTCTTCATGCTTCTATCCATGGTAAGGTCCATTTGCGGAGATTTTGACATTCTTCGCAGGAGTCTTGTTGCTGGGGAAATCCGTTTTTTCTTGCTCCTCCGCAAGGGTGTCACAGATTCCTCAACAACACCTACAATCCTTGAGGCTAGAGTATTTTTTCCAAGAACTGACTCAGACCTCAAGATAAGATTGGGGGAGATTGAATTTCGACTTTTTACACTTGACACACTGCGCCTGGTGGTGTTAGAGCCACCCTGTGATACAGTCATGTTCCTGCTAGGGGTTGTAAAAGCTTCAGTCTTCTGTGTCCAGTCAATGTTGGTAATGCCAAGTTCTTTCTGCAAAGCAAAAAAGCATAAAAGTTTTAAAACCATAAAATAAACTAAGTATTTTATACATCCTTTTGTGTCCTGATGTAGAATATCTAACCTGCCATATGGATTCACTCACTAGATTTAACACTACACAAGAACTACAATCAATATGTTTAAGCAGCCACCCACCTGAACAAGCAGCCTCGCTTCCTTGACAATGAGTACTGCTGCTTGAGCTTCTGTGAGTGGTTGTCCCGATGACAGCCAGATGGTGCCCCCTTTGTGTTGTTCCTCCTCCCCCATTTTGTTGCTGGATAAACAATAATCATGATAATAATAATAATAATAATAATAAAAGAAATGTATCAATAAAAATAACATGAAATATACAAATCTTAATACCACTACATTTTTAAAAACAAACGTCTTTCACTTTAAAGAAATAGGACTTAATAGAGTAAATATACTTACTGTTCACTGATTCTGCCTATGAGAGACAGAGAGAGAGAGAGAGAGAGAGAGAGAGAGAGAGAGAGAGAGAGAGAGAGAGAGAGAGAGAGAGAGAGAGAGAGAGAGAGAGAGAGAGAGAGAGAGAGAGAGAGAGAGAGAGAGAGAGAGAGAGAGAGAGAGAGAGAGAGAGAGCAAACAACAACAGCAGCAACATAGCAACCTGGTTACAAACCTACCTGTGAAATGGCGTTGCAGCTATTAGGATGTCCTCCACCTCACGGGGTGTGGCATGGGCCACCCTAGCAACCGTCTCCAGCCCTGCATTGTAGAGGTCTCTCGCACGCTGCCCATTGAGGAGTGTCAGTCGCACAAGGTCACACAGCTCTCGCTGGATGCCAAAGTGAAGCCGGTCCTGGAACTGGGCAAGCAAGAGTTCCATGCTGTGCCAGCCAAGGCGATTGCAAAAGACTGTGACCATGCCTGGGTGAATCCAATATGCATTAGAGAGAGAGAGAGATTGTTTGCAAAAGAGAAAAAGAAAGAGAGAGAAAGAGAGAGAAAGAGAGAGAAAGAGAGAGAGAGAGAGAGAGAGAGAGAGAGAGAGAGAGAGAGAGAGAGAGAGAGAGAGAGAGAGAGAGAGAGAGAGAGAGAGAGAGAGAGACAGAGAGAGAGAGAGAGAGAGAGAGAGACAGAGAGAGAGAGAGAGAGAGAGAGAGAGAGACAGAGAGAGAGAGAGAGACAGAGAGACAGAGAGAGAGACAGAGAGAGAGACAGAGAGACAGAGAGAGAGAGAGAGAGACTGAGAGAGAGAGAGATTGTTTGCAAAAGAAAAAAAGAAAGAGAGAGAGAGAGAGAGCGAGAGAGAGAGAGAGAGAGAGAGAGAGAGAGAGAGAGAGAGAGAGAGAGAGAGAGAGAGAGAGAGAGAGAGAGAGAGAGAGAGAGAGAGAGAGACTGAGAGAGAGAGAGAGAGAGACTGAGAGAGAGAGAGAGAGAGACTGAGAGAGAGAGAGAGAGACTGAGAGAGACTGAGAGAGAGAGAGAGAGACTGAGAGAGAGAGAGAGAGAGACTGAGAGAAGAGAGAGAGACTGAGAGAGAGAGAGAGAGACTGAGAGAGAGAGAGAGAGACTGAGAGAGAGACTGAGAGAGAGAGAGAGAGACTGAGAGAGAGAGAGAGAGACTGAGAGAGAGAGAGAGAGACTGAGAGAGAGAGAGAGAGAGACTGAGAGAGAGAGAGAGACTGAGAGAGAGAGAGAGACTGTGAGAGAGAGAGAGACTGTGAGAGAGAGAGAGACTGAGAGAGAGAGAGAGACTGTGAGAGAGAGAGAGACTGTGAGAGAGAGAGACTGAGAGAGAGAGAGAGACTGAGAGAGAGAGAGAGACTGAGAGAGAGAGAGAGAGAGAGAGAGAGAGAGAGAGAGAGAGAGAGAGAGAGAGAGAGAGAGAGAGAGAGAGAGAGAGAGAGAGACTGAGAGAGACTGAGAGAGACTGAGAGAGAGAGAGAGAGAGAGAGAGAGAGAGAGAGAGAGAGAGAGAGAGAGAGAGAGAGAGAGAGAGAGAGAGAGAGAGAGAGAGAGAGAGAGATGAGATGAATAACTTCTCTATGCTAGGGATACATTTACACATTTTGATATCATGATCAACACAACACATAATCATATATCAGACATGAGCTGAAGATTCACCTGACATCCCGAGACCTGTCACTCGTTACCCCCTCTCAAGATTAAGCTCTCGCCGTACCTCTAAATTTCTCATGCTACCACTGTGCAATCTCCGATGTGATTAACAAATGTTTTCTTAATATAATACCAATATGTTCACTGCATTGTAGAAGATTAAGTTGGAAGTTGCCCCTAAATAGCAGTGAGTGCTGCTGCAGGTGCAATAAAGCAATAACTATCATGTGAGAAACGAGTGAGAGGTCACAGATGTCACGTGCCTCTCCTGATAAAGTTTAGTACATTGGGCTTAGATTACATCTTATGGAACCAAATTTACCTAACACATTCTGCAAGATCCTTAATAATTTCTCAGACAACAGATCTAGTAAAATGTAATTAGAAACTGTGACTGGCAAAGCAATTAAACCAAAAAGTGGGGTGCCATTAGGCATTGTCATTTTGCCAACAGTTCATTTTGAACCAATCCAAGTAAATCCCTTAACATCGTGGAACTTCAAACCCAAATAGCCATCTTCTCTATCAACAACTTTGAATATCAGTAGGCAATCTAGAACACAAACAAATTCAAAGAATTTTTTTTTTTTTTATTACAACTGTATAAAACCCTCTTCAGACCCAACCTAGAATATCCGCCGATTCCCCTAAGCAAACTCTTGATACTCCAGGTTGCTAAACAATTTTTAAAATCCTTTAAAATTAAACCTATAAACATTTGTTTGCAGGAACTAGAAAAATAGAGCATGAGGTAAGCTAGCAAAACCTACCAGATGACTCAACAAAGGCATATAAAAGAGTAGAAAGTATGTAATCATTGCACATTCACCAACATTAAACTTTCCCTTCAGGAAGTTAATCTTTTCTCAGCAATTATTAATATTAAGCAACACATACAAAAACAATCCAAAAACAATGATGATGATGATTAACTCCTTGAATCTGGCTGCTGTAACCATCATGTCATGAACAAATTTGGACAAGTAGTATTACAGAAAAATGAATATTATGAGAAAAAAAAAATCACACCAATAACAAAATATTGATTACTATTATTCCAATGAGTTACAGACTATGTAAAAAATGGTTAGGAGTCTGTGTAAGAAAAAGAAGCCAGCAAGGAGTTTTAATCCACCCATGACCATCCGTGTACACCAGGCGTACAAGCAACACTTCCGTGAGAAAGGCTACTCAAGTAAAGCTGATGCCCGAATTTAGGGCCACGTGCGGGTAGGGAAGCACTCAAATCTAAAGGAGGTTAATAATAAAGAAAAAAATAAGCGAAAAAAAAGGATAAATACCACTAACATAACAATAAGAACAATAAAGATAACGATAACAATA
>NC_061845.1:15856906-15864406 GCF_019202785.1 Penaeus chinensis
AAACAAGCTTCATTAATCTAACCACTCAAAAACACTGTGAAATGCCTAAAATTCAAGAATGATAGCAATTAATCTCTATCATCTCATTACTATTTATGGGCACTCACAAAAATACAGTACCTAAGAATAAATAACATTCTTAAAAAGAAGAAGAAAAAATCTTGATCCGTAACAAATACACAAAAAAGATAAAAGAAAAAGAAAAATTAAAAAGGGACTAATAAAAATGAATAACAATTCAAAATCATTATCAGAAATGAGTACCCTTAACCAAATGATACAATCACTGTGCTCTTTGAAATTATTAATTCTACATCACAGACCTTAAACAAATTTTCTAAAGATCTCAGAACACAGATTATTATCATAACTTACCCTCCTGTTGACTGTTCCCTTCATGGCCCTCACAATGAAGCTTTCCTCCACACCAACTAATTCTGCAACACGCTTCATGTCCTCACTAAGGCTCTCCCAAATGCTCAGGAAGGTAAGCCAATCCATGTTCGGCCATGCAGAACTTACATACACAGGTGTCACCTATGAAAGAGTGTTTATTTTTAGATTTCACCTATTTCTATTTTTTAATGGATATCCTGCAATACTACACAGGATTGGTAAACATTTGAATGTAAAATATACAGTCTCAAATCTGAATTAATAAATTCAATTTGAAAAAATAAGGTAACTTTTTTATATTATTGAGTACATTACAAAAGTCTAGCTACAACTCCTTCACAATGTTATATAACCTATGGTTACCATAAAGTCTCACATTTTGCATATTTGCACTTGGTGAATTTGTATTTGGCAATTTTTAGCAGCTGCTACCAACCATCACCTTCGACAACCAAATTGAAGAGTCAGCTACCATATCATCCCTACAGTCAAATTTGATTGCCTCTGCTGTTGCTAAATGATGTTATAGAAAACAGTGCATAATAACATATATACTATCTGTTTTGATTATCTGTAATGCTAAAGTTCATCCAAAATGTCTGGCCATGCATAATTACTAACACGACGTATACAAATGAAAAGTGTGAGTGTGGGGAGTGGGGGGATACTGAAAAGAAAAAAGAGCAGTTTCTCAACTGCCTCACAGATAATGTCCCTCTCATTGTCCTTGAGTAAAAAATGAAGATTAACCCTGGGGTGCACTTTGTCTGACCTGATAGATAATATGCAGTTCATTTTCTAAGACAAAACATTTCCTGGCCCGGTGCAGCTCACTGAAGACATGTAGGCCTTCATCAGGTGACAAGCCAGAGGCTAGAACAGCACAGCCTAACTGAGTGCTGGTGTAACGGGTGCTTCCGTCAACTTCCTGTAGTCTGTAAAAAAGAACGTTTATTCAAGTGTATGGTAATGTTGTAAATTAATATATGCCTTTGTATATAAATAGTTGGGACACAAAATTCAAATGTTTATCTGAAGCAGTCAACAGTAGCAGCAATAATACAAGAATAAATTTAGCAAATAACAATGATAAATTATCCCTGGTCCATCAAAAGAAAATTAACTCCATGTCTTGGCAATCATACACATGCAAAATAAAAAAAAGGGCAAAGAAAACTCCATCTATTTCCTAAAGACCAAACTGATGCTATGGCCAACATTCCCATTTGCCATGCCAAGAATGGCAAACATCTTAAAGACAGCCACACGGACACAGACAGACAAAAAGAGTGGAGAAAAAAACTACATAACACAAAAAGGAAAAAAATTAAATACCTAATGAATTCATTCTCCTCAAGAAATTCAACACAACTGAGAATTGAGTTCTGAGTGTCAGCTTGAGAGGAACTTGCTTCATCCCTTAAGGAGGCTGCTAGGAGAGTACATTTGCTGTAATGCTCAACCTCCTCTGGGCTAGTTGCTATGCCACTCACTATGACCTATGGGAGCAAAAGAACAAATATTTCATGAAAATTTACATGTATGAAGTCTATGAAGGAAGAATATCTTCAAAAATAACAAATCTTAACTACAAAGTATCATTCTATCAATGGTTTTAAAGACAATTCTGCATTCTAGCCCTAACTACCTCCAGTATGGCTCTTTTCATGCTAGAGGTTAGAGATGCATCTTGTTGAAGACAGGAGGTGATGGCAGGCAGGGAGGAGGTCATAAGCACCTGGGCCTTATGCTGCTCTCCTTCACGGCAGATAAGGACACTTTCTCCTGAGGGAAACCAGGTTCAGTTATCTTCCTTATTGGATATATATATTCTTTTCTCAAGCATACAGTGTATTATATTATGTACAAATACAGACATCATCATTATTTATATATTTTTCATCTTCATCCTAATCATGCATCACGCACTAGACATTCATACAAGACCCAACACTAACCTTCCGTGTCCACCCCCTTCCTTCCTGCTCGGCCAATCATCTGCCTGTAGGTCTGTGTATCAAGAATCTTCCCTCCAAACACTGGAGATCGAATGATGACACGACGTGCTGGCAGATTGACTCCAGAGGACAGTGTTGAGGTTGCGATGAGGACGCGAATGGAGCCTGTGCGAAAGCCTCCCTCTATAATATCCCTCTCGTCAAATGTGAGTCCTGAAACCGCCAAAAGATAAAACTTGTTAAATCAGATACGAGATATCGTGCATAAAAACAAAAGGGTAAAAACAACCATGGGTTTGGAACTGCCATTCAAGTGGCTGTGACATTATCTCATGGCACTAAACACAACATATAAGTCATAAGAATAAAAGAATAGAATAGAACTAATACATTGCCAAAAAGAACTTCACATTACCTGCATGGTGGTATGCAGCTCCAAAAGCTATGGAGCGAGCTAAAACATTATCCAGGCCCACTGGACACTTGCGCATGGCCTGCATGACCCTGGCTATGCCATCAGAATCTAGAGATGCTCGCAGCCGAATGCTAATTTCTGCTGGGTACTTACTGTCAGCCTTTCCTGTGGACATACATGCTAAATAAGTAGACTTCTTCAGTGAAAGAAAACTGAAATAGAGAGAGAAAAAGAGAAAAAGAAAAAGAGAGAAAGAAACAGACAGAGAGAAAGGGAAGGGGAAAGAGCAAGAGAGAATGTATATATTTATATATACACAGTCTTTTTTGTTAGGTAAAAAAAGATAAAGTGTTCATTCAATGGTTTTGAATCCAGAAAAAATACAAGAATGCACCATGTGATTATGAATATAAGTAATCATGGCTAAGGGTTTGGAATGGGCCCTTGCACGTGTTAGTTATATTTGTACAGTTCAAAAGAATGAAAGAAAATAATATTCTTTTATACAAGGTATCCATATAATAAATTTATGCTTCTTCACAATGAGAGTACAGTGGCCAAAGACCTTTGAATATCTCATCTGATCTGCATGCCACAGTGGATTTCAGAAATCTCAAGACAACTAGAAATCATGCATCAGAAACAGAAAGGCATTTTTGGGAAAGTGGAGGCATTTGATTGCTTTTACTTCACTTAAATGCATCTGGCTTCAAGAAAGAGGAAAAATGACAGTGACCATTATCATTGCCATGTTGTCATACCCAATTATTTTTTGAAGTCCTCTCCTTCATGTACAGCTCTTAGCTCTCTTAACAAATAAAGATTCGTATCTTGAAATCTACACCAAATGAAAGTGTTCAGATATGAGTCTGGGTCATACGAAAAGAAATAAATCAAGTCCCATCTAGGAGAACACAAGTAGACTTCTGAATGCCTATCCGAATGATTTCCTCAACTGACAAGAAAAGCAAAGGAGCATTTCCAAAGAAAGCCACATAAGAAAGTCAAATGATTTATACCTATGTTAAAGAATTCCCTTGCCACTGCCTCAGCTAGCTTTTCACACCATGCCTTGGTGGGGCAGAACACAAGGACTGAGAGGCCATCTAGCACCGTCTCGAGGCACAGCTGTATGAGGTGATCACTATCTCCCTAAGAAAAAGACAAGAATAATGTTATAAGGAGATGGAAAATAATAACCTAAGAATCACTCTTTTCAACATTCTCATTGATAAGTCAAGAGGACAGCTATTACTGATTTGGAAACACAGTTAGGTTTTCAAACATAAAAAAAATAAACCATAAGTAAAAAACAAACAAAATCAAAAAAGTAAATTGGCAAAGACAAAGCCCCATCAAAGACAATAAGTAACTCTACTTACCTGAACAGTCAATAAAGGATCTAAATCTCGAATTCTTGTCATGCTGGAATCGTAGACTGCTTTGCCAATCTTCACCATTTGCTGGAGTGGGATGGGCCGGAAATCAGTGCTGTAGAGCTGGGAACCCAGCCAATGCGATAAGAGATCCAAGTTGGGGAGAGTTGCCGACATGCCTACAATCTGGATTCCCGACTTTGCATCAGCACCCTAGGAGCAAATTCTGGGGTTAGTTAGATCTACATAATTTTCCATAAAATTGAAATTATATAACAATATTAAATGTGTCCTGATGATTTTGTTTTCACAGAAAGTTGCATAGGTTTTCTTTTGCCTCTCTCTCTTGCACAGCCATACTTACTGTATCATATTAAAAAATTACCTCAAATACAAGCATTAATAAAAAACCCACACATTTATTTCTCATTTGTCAAAATTCCAACTGACCTGTTTTCCATCCTTGAGACTGTTGGACATATACATGACCTTAGTAAGGAGCAGCTCTAAGAGGTAGCCGCGGTGGGAGTCTCCCAGCATGTGCACTTCATCCACCACAATGATGCCCAGTTCATTTATGCGCTGGTCCTCGAGCAGTCTGTTTAAAGAAGGTGTTGTATAGGTTCTTTATACATTTACTTTGGACCTTGTAAACCCTGGTGGAAAAAAAGTATTAGCCTTGTGTTCTCATTTATTTCATGTGTTTGCTGCAGGAAACTAAGTGCTAGCAGTTTTTTTGTCTATAATCTAAAGTAAATTCTTGAGAATCAAAAAGCAACATAAAGGTTTCAACCACACATTTAGAAAGAGGCAGGATATGTACTGCTTTCATATAAGTAAAAATGCTTTTATATAAATGCAAAAGCATTAACATAATTGCTTGACAGTGAAAGTCTTATCAAAGGAAAGTACAAAAATGTAGAGCTAAAATCTACTTGCAGAAGAACTAAAGTACAGTAAGCAAATAGCCCCATGTTGGTCCTACCGATTGACTAGGTTGTTTGCCTTCTCAATTGTGCAGACAGCAATATCTGTGGCACGGAGACCCCCTGGAGGACCCTGCGAGCCCATGAATCCCTCGACGCGCACACCAACCACACCAAACATTTTCTGGACAGTGTTGGGAAGGGGGGAGATGGATATATCAATTCATATACTTAATTTCCATTTTTTTTTTCTTTTAAGTCACAGGATCATTTTCTGATATTAGAGGAAAGCTACATTTGGACCCTGGATATTAATACGCAATAATAAAGCTAATTAAAGTTTACACATGAATCACTGGATCATCTAATTCAACTCCTAAAGCCAACCTGCAAGTAATACATCTTCTCTCTAGCCACTGAGACAAAGGGCAGAATGAACACCCCTTTTCTTCCAGTTTCGATCACCCGCTTCAGTAGTAGGAGCTCTGCCACTAACGTCTTGCCTAAAAAAAAAAAAAAAAATATGAGTCCTCAATGCAAGCCTGTTTTACCAAAAGCATAACTGAAGACACTGACAAAGTTTAACATCATCACTCAAGGTTCAGTACCTGTTCTGCAATCTTTTTTATTATCATTATTACCCTCAATTACCACTTGTTATCTTATAATCTACTTTTTCAATTCTTTCTTAAACACTCCCTTATTTTTATATACTATAATCAATTTATTCACAGCTTTTCATACTATTTACTATCATCTACAGCTGCTTATTGCAATCAACAATTTTCGAAAATCCTTACCTGCTGAAGTTGGAGCAGAATACACCAAGTTTTTTCCATTTAGAACTTCTGGCAAGCTTAAGCATTCCGCTTGCCATGAAAACATTGTCTGGATTCCATTCTTTACATAACGCTGAAAGCCATCCAATAATAAATCATATTTTCAGAAACAAAAAATGTATCCCTTATAGCCATATATGCAAATAAATTATGAAGTCAAAAATATATATACACACACAGCAAGTATTAATGATGATACCATTCACATATTCTTTACAATATCTACACAAGAACACACTTTTATCTTTTCTAAAAAGATATGGAAGAACAGACTCTGATCTAATCATTCAACAACACACCTCCAAGATGGCTTCAGGCAAACCCCAGGATGCCATTTCCAATTTTGCCTGCGTGGAAATGAAGCTCGACATATTCTTGGAATCAGCAAATGGAGACCTCAGTGCTGTCTTGGGTCTTGGACTAGCTTGTACAATGCAGAAGTCTGGAGATACAGGTTCTTTTACTGCAGATATTCTCTCCAATTCTTTTGCTTCACAAGGAGAGTTGTTTTTTAATAGCACAGGAGGTGCTGTGGCTTCAGGACCTTGGCCATGAAAAACAGTTCCAGGTTTGTCCAGAGGCAGATACTTTGCTGCAGACACCTGGCCACAATCTCTAGCAGGTTGTTTCACTTCTTCTGTGACTCCAGACTCAACATGACTTTGACAGTTTTCTCCTGGGGGTTTGGTAGGTTTGCCATTTTCACATTGGTTCTCTTTAAAAGGTTTTACCAGTCTATCTGGACTTTGGTTTGAGGTGTTTCGTGCTTTATTTTCACGAGCCTTTCTACCAGGTGAGGGGCCACCACTCTTCTCTCCTTCCATTTTTAAAGGACTCTGTTTACTAGTTGTTGCTTTCATTTCAGCTTTGAGTTTTACTTGTCTTGAACTGTTATTTGGTGAAACATTAACATCATTCCCATTATATAACTGCACTAAGGCATTAGGTGTTTCCTGTTTACCCTCATCTTTTTCTTTACTCTCTTTAGCCATTACTGTTCCTCCAACCCTTTTCTTTCTATGACCAGGTTGGGGGACAGGGGAATCAGTCACTTGTGTCCCATGACTGTCAACTTCACTTTTACCTCTAGTTGCATCACCATTCAAGGTCTTTGCACTCTTTTCCTCTAGTTTCTCTTTAAAGTGTGACTCAGGTCTTCCTGGAACCAGTCTAGCAGAAGTTTTGGCAGTGTTTAATATGATCCTTGCTCTATCGATCTCATCCCTTGACCTTCCTCTGCGTTTAGGTGTGGCACATGGACTTTTGCCTGCGGTGTTTTTTGAGCCACAAACTACAATACCATCACTGTTCCCATGAATGGGGGTGGCCCTGAATGTGTCTCTCTCTTCTTCACTCTTCACTCTGATTCTCTGGGATCTTCGTAGAGTCACATTTCCTTCAGAGGGTGAGATATCCAAGAAAACATTGCTCCTGTTACCACTACTTCTGCTCTTCGCTGAAGTACGTTTGCTACCATGTTTAAGTGCAACGTCTGTGCTTCGCTCAGACCAAGGAGAAGTGACTTCATCTGGGAAGGCATCTTCATCTAAATCCAGAGCATCTATAGCCTCAAGAGTATCTGCCCCAATT
>NC_061845.1:15881906-15886906 GCF_019202785.1 Penaeus chinensis
AATAGTTCTCCACAGGGTCAGGGTGAGGCCGGTCGCAGCCACCGCTTCCTCCCGCCTCTCTGTGTCTCTCCGACGCAGACATGAAGATCCCTCTGGCGCTCATCGTGGCCGTCTGCTGGAGCCTGGGCAGGTGAGTGGCGCGAGGGGAGAGCAGAGCCACGGCCTACCTCGAGGGCCTCGGCCACGGGTGTGCACGGCTGCAGCTTCCCTGTCGGCGCCTGCGGTCTCTCCTCCGAGCTCGTCCTCGCGGCAAGTACTCGAGGAAGGGGGGAGGGAGGAGGAGGAACGGCCGGAGTAAACACTCCAACGGGGTCGCCTCCTCCTCACTCCCCCACACCCGCCTCCACTCCACTCTCCCTCAGCCTTCCCCCCACTTCCACTTATAACTGCAACTAGACACCCTCTACTCCCCCTCCTCCTCATGCCCCCTCTCCCGCCACCCCCTCCTCCTCATGCCCCCTCTCGCGCCACCCCCTCCTCCTCATGCCCCCTCTCCCGCCACCCCCTCCTCCTCATGCCCCCTCTCCCGCAACCCCCTCCTTCTCATGCCCCCTCTCCCGCCACCCCCTCCTCCTCATGCCCCCTCTCCCGCAACCCCCTCCTCCTCATGCCCCCTTTCCCGCCACCCCCTCCTCCTCTTCAACCTACTCGTCACTGTCCTCCTTTTCCACCTCTACGCCCTCATCCTCCTTCCTCTCATTCCCCCTCCTCCTCCTCTTCCATCTCATTTTCCTCCTTCTTCATCTCCTCGTCCTCCTCCTCCTCGTCCTACTCCTTCTCTTGTCCTCCTCCTCCTCTCGTCCTCCTCCTCCCTCCTCCGCACCTCCTTCTCTTCTTCTCTGCTCCGCTTTCTCTTCTCCTCCTCTTCTCTCCTCCTCTTCCCCTCCTCCTCTTCCTCCTCTCTTCCTCCTCCTACTCTCCTCCTCCTCCCCTCTTCCTCTTCCTCATTCTTCCTCCTCTTCTCCTCCTCCTCCTCCTTCTCCTCTTCCTCTCCCCCTCCTCCCCTCTTCTCCTCTCCTCTCCTCTTCTTTCTTCTCCTCCTCCTCCTCTTCCTCCTCCTCCTCTTCCTCCTCCTTCTTCTTCTCCTCCTCCCCCCTCCTCTCCTCCTCCTCCTCCTTTTCTCCTCCTCTTCTCTCCCCCTTCTCCTCCTCCTCCTCCTCTTCCTCCTCTTTTGTTCTCTTCCTCCTCCTTCTCCTCCTACTCCTCCTCTTCCTTCTACTCCTTCTCCTCTTCCTCCTCCTCCTCCTCCTCCTTTTCCCTCCTCCCCCCTCCTCTCTCCTCCTCCCCTCCTCCCCCTCCTCCTCCTCCTCTTCCTCCTCCTCCTCTTCTTTCTCCTCTTCTTCCTCCTCCTCCTCTTCCTCCTCCTCCTCCTCCACCTCCTCCTCCTCCACCTCCTTTTCCTCCTCCTCCTTATCCTCCTCCTCCTCTTCCTCCTCCTTATCCTCTTCTTTCTCCTTCTCCTCTTCCTCCTCCTCCTCCTCTTCCTCCTCCTCCTGTTCTTCTTTCTCCTCCTCTTCCTCCTCCTTCACCTCCTCCTCCTCTCCCTCCTCCTCCTCTTCTTCCTCCTCCTCTTCCTCCTCCTCCTCTTCCTCCTCCTCCTCTTCCTCCTCCTCCTCTTCCTCCTCCTCCTCTTCTTCCTCTTCCTCCTCTTCCTCCTCCTCTTCCTCCTCCTCCTCCTCCTTCTCCCCCTCCTCTTCTTCCTCCTCCTCCTCCTCTTCTTCCTCCTCCTCCTCCTCCTCCTCTTCTTCTTCCTTATCCTCTCTTCCTCCTCCTCCTCCTCTTCTTCCTCCTCCTCTTTCTCCTCCTCCTCCTCCTCCTCCTCTTCCTCCTCCTCCTCCTCCTCTTCATCCTCCTCCTCCTCCTCTTCCTCCTCCTCCTCTTCCTCCTCCTCCTCCTCCTCCTCTCCCGCCTCTTCCTCCTCCTCCTCCTCCTCTCCCGCCTCTTCCTCCTCCTCCTCCTCATCATCTCCCTCCTCTTCCTCCTCTTCCTCCTCCTCTTCCCTATCCTATTGTTGTTTTTTTTCTCTTTTTTTTTTCGTCCTTTTCCCCGTTTATGATTTATCTTTCCCCCCACATTTTCCCTTCTGAGCGTGCGTGTGTGTGCAGCAAGTATGAAAGAAACGGCGCGGAAATTAAACCGAAAGGAGACGAAAGATCAGAAGAAAAGAAGAGAAAAATGAAGGGAGACTCGAGGGAATATGGTCTCAAAAACTAAAATTAAGAAAGAAAGAAAAAAAAAATGAAGTGCAGAGAGAAAAAAAAGAAGAGAGGAAGAAGAGTAAGAACAGAACCAAGAAGAAGCAGAAGAAGAAAAAGGAGGAAAGAAAAGAAAGGAAAAAAAAATCAAAACAAAAGCAGAAAATCCCAAGAGAGCGAGGCCATCGGGCCAAGCCCATGGGACATGGCGTGAGTCCCTCTGGTTGTTTACATTTCCTGTGCAGTCTTAAAAGCAATAAACCAGTTCTCTTGTTTATTGCGTTGGATGTTACGTGGCTTTTCTCCAACCTCCCTTTCTCTGGTTGCGTGAGGACGCGGTCGTGCTGGGAAAATGGACGCTAGTTTGAGGACATCGACGGTCTGGAAGGAGTGTGGCGTCCGCTGTCGGAAAGGGGCTTGGAAGGGTGGAAAAATAGGTTTGCAATTGACTGCTTTGCAACTGCTCTAAGTGCAGCGAGATGCACGTTGTCAGCGAGTTGCCAGTTTGTATTATTCTACTTGTGCTTGGTAGAAGGGTCGGGGTGTGTTTTTTGTTTATTTGTTTTTCATTAATTTGATATATATTTTCTTTTTCCAGTCATTTTTGGATTTCTATTTTTATGTTACTTTTGTCTGTGAGAAATGTAAATGTACTACCGAAGCAGAAAATCATGAATATGAAAAGAAGAAAACTAATAATGTTTTTTTTTTGTCGTGTGATGTTTTATTATTTAAAAATCCAAATGACTGATGGGTATGCGCGCGTTAAGTATTTAAAGGTTTGGTATTGAAAACTCGTCATTTCGATCAGAGCAGTGATTTTCTATATATAAAAAAGATACTTGTAGATGTAATTAAAATTCCTCCTTTGCCTTTGTACCCCCTGCCCGCCTGCGGTTCCTCCTCTCCAGACGGCGCAACACGTGTTAGAATACCCTCTCCCTCTCCCGTCTCCCTCTCCCCTCTCAGCTTCGAGGAGGGGATTTTCCTAGACCTTCCTTTCCCTTCCTTTCCCTTCCCTTCCTACCCATTCCTCTCTCTTTGCCACGAAGCTCTCTACTCTCCAGTTATTTCCTCTCTTCCCTTCTCCTCCTCTCTTCTCCTCGCTTTTCGCCGTCCTCCCTCCCTCCTCTCTTCTACTCTCCTATATCTTTCCCTCCCACACCCTTCTCCTCTTCTCCCTTCTCCCTCCCCGTCCTTCTCCCCTTCCTCTCAACCCCCTCCCCACCCTTTCCCCTTCTCCTTCCTCCCCCTTCTACCTTCCCCCTTCCCTCATCGGTGAACTAAAGTGAGGAGGCCACATGGAGGTGCTCCGTGGGTATATGTCACAGCCTTAAACCTCTTGTGTCGATAAAGGAAAACAAAAACCATGACGTTTCGATTACACTTGGTCTCCCCTTCAGACGCCAATACCCGAAATAATACCACAATTCCGTCCACTTTGAAGAATAGCTTAGTTTTACTCGGGGCATCAAGGATTTAGTTTTCTCCTTGGCGCTGATGTTATATTCAGTTTATTAAGGAAAGAGTGTTACTGTGTTTATGTTCTGTTGCTGAGAGCTTATTATTTTGATTATAATAATCATGGACACTATTTATTGTTTGTTTGTTTGTTTGTTTGTTCTCGTAAGTGATTTAGTTGACGGTTATTGGCAACCATATATCTGATGATAATATTTACAATAGTTGGAAGAATGACAATAATTAACATATGGAGTGTCAAATAAGTGACAAATGCAGTAATGATAATGATGGGGAGACGAGTCCAATAGTAAAGATAATAATTAATGATATTAGTATTAATGATAATGGTAATAATACTAATGATGATAATAATGATGACGTTGATTGAAAGAATGGTTGAGATACTTTTTTTATTTATTGTTATTACTATAATTATTTTTGCTATATATATTGCGACAGTTGTTGTTGTTGTTTTTGCTGCTGTTGTTATTATCAACATTATATATATATACATATATATATATATATATATATATATATATGTGTGTGTGTGTGTGTGTGTGTGTGTGTGTGTGTGTGTATATATATGTGTGTATATATATATTTTAGACAGTTGTTGTTGTTGTTGCTTCTGCCGTTGTTATTATCATTTTATATTTGTATATATTCTTCACTTATCATCAGTATCATTGCTGTTATTATTATCATTATCATAATTTTTGCAGCTTATATTATAATCGTTGTTCCTGTTGTTGCAATGGTAATAATAGTAATAATAATACCAATGGTGATGATAGCAAAAATGACAAACAGAGCAAAAATAATCATTTTTAATCAATAATAAAACATGGTAATAAGGATATTATTATTAATGTTATTTTATTAATGATTTTATTATTATTATTATCATTATTGTTATTACTGTTATTATTATTATCATTATCACTATTATTAGTATTACTATTATAATAAGTATAATAATAAATAGTTCTTCTTCTTATTAGTATTATTTTGAGATTAGAAGTAGGAATAGAAGAATAATTTTCATATTTTATTCGTATTAGATATATTATGATGACCATTACGCTGGTTATTATAACTGTTGTTCTTTTTCATTAGCATTAGTGTTACTGTTATTGTTATTATTATGTTCTTTTTAAATTATTATTGTTATTGTTATTGTTAATGAAAATAATAATAATAATAATAATAATATTGTTATTATTTTGTTATCATTATTATTGTCATTGTTATTGTTATTATTATTTTTCTATTATAATTATTAATATTATTATAATTATTTTTATTATTATTATTATTATTATTATTATTATTATTAAT
>NC_061845.1:15904406-15906906 GCF_019202785.1 Penaeus chinensis
CCTCGGCCCCTCGCATTCCAACCCCTCGGCCCCTCGCATTCCTACCCCTCGGCCCCTCGCATTCCAACCCCTCGGCCCCTCGCATTCCAACCCCTCGGCCCCTCGCATTCCAACCCCTCGGCCCCTCGCATTCCAACCCCTCGGCCCCTCGCATTCCAACCCCTCGGCCCCTCGCATTCCAACCCCTCGGCCCCTCGCATTCCAACCCCTCGGCCCCTCGCATTCCAACCCCTCGGCCCCTCGCATTCCAACCCCTCGGCCCCTCGCATTCCAACCCCTCGGCCCCTCGCATTCCAACCCCTCGGCCCCTCGCATTCCAACCCCTCGGCCCCTCGCATTCCAACCCCTCGGCCCCTCGCATTCCAACCCCTCGGCCCCCTCGCATTCCAACCCCTCGGCCCCTCGCATTCCAACCCCTCGGCCCCTCGCATTCCAACCCCTCGGCCCCTCGCATTCCAACCCCTCGGCCCCCTCGCATTCCAACCCCTCGGCCCCTCGCATTCCAACCCCTCGGCCCCTCGCATTCCAACCCCCTCGGCCCCTCGCATTCCAACCCCTCGGCCCCTCGCATTCCAACCCCTCGGCCCCTCGCATTCCAACCCCTCGGCCCCTCGCATTCCAACCCCTCGGCCCCTCGCATTCCAACCCCTCGGCCCCTCGCATTCCAACCCCTCGGCCCCTCGCATTCCAACCCCTCGGCCCCTCGCATTCCAACCCCTCGGCCCCTCGCATTCCAACCCCTCGGCCCCTCGCATTCCAACCCCTCGGCCCCTCGCATTCCAACCCCTCGGCCCTCGCATTCCAACCCCTCGGCCCCTCGCATTCCAACCCCTCGGCCCCTCGCATTCCAACCCCTCGGCCCCTCGCATTCCAACCCCTCGGCCCCTCGCATTCCAACCCCTCGGCCCCTCGCATTCCAACCCCTCGGCCCCTCGCATTCCAACCCCTCACACTTACTCCCTAATTATCCCCTCGTCATACACCTTGAACCCAGTCCCTCGCTTCCCCTTCCACTCTCTCCACTTCTCCCCCCCTCCAACATTTCTCATCCTAAGCTTCCATCCCCACGTCCCTCCCCCCTCATCACCCACACTCACAATCACCCACACTCACCATCACCCACACTCACCATCACCCACATTCACCATCAACCACACTCACCATCAACCACACTCATCATCAACCACACTCACCATATACTACACTCACCATCAATCAGACTCATCATCAACCACACTCACCATCAGCCAGACTCACCATCAACCACACTCACCATCAACCACACTCACCATCAACCACACTCACCATCAACCAGACTCACCATCAACCACGCTCACCATCAACCACACTTACCATCAACCAGACTCACCACCAGCCAGACTCACCATCAACCAGACTCACCATCAACCCCACTCACCATCAACTACACTCACCATCAGCCAGACTCACCATGAACCGCACTCATCATCAACCACACTCACCATCAACCACACTCACCATCAACCAGACTCACCATCAACCAGACTAACCATCAACCATACTCACCATCAACCACACTCACCATCAACCACACTCACAATCAACCACACTCACAATCAACCACACTCACCATCAACCACACTCACCGTCAACCACACTCATTATCAACCACATTCACCATCAACCACACTCACCGTCAACCACACTCACCATCAACCAGACTCACCATCAACCAGACTCACCATCAACCACACTCACAATCAACCACACTCACAATCAACCACACTCACCATCAACTACACTCACCGTCAACCACACTCATTATCAACCCCATTCACCATCAACCAGACTCACCGTCAACCACACTCACCATCAACCAGACTCACCATCAACCAGACTCACCATCAACCAGACTCACCGTCAACCAGACTCACCACTAGCCAGACTCACCATCAATTAGACTCATTATTAACCACATTCACCATCAACCACACTCACCATCAACCAGACTCATTATCAACCACATTCACCATCAACCAGATTCACCTTTAATTAGACTCATTATCAACTACACTCCCCATTAATCAGACTCACCATCAACCAGACTCACCATCAACCACACTCACCATCAACCACACTCACCATCAACCACACTCACCATCAACCACACTCACCATCAACCACACTCACCATCAACCAGGCTCACCATCAACCAGACTCACAATCATCCAGACTCTCCATCAATCAGACTCACCATCAACCACAGTCACCATCAGCCAGACTCACCATCAACCACACTCACAATCAACCACACTCACCATCAACCACACTCACCATCAACCAGACTCACCATCAACCACACTCACCATAACTACACTCACCATCAACCACACTCACCATCAACCACACTCACCATCAACCACACTCACCATCAACCACACTCACCATCAACCACACTCACCATCAACCACACTCACCATCAACCACACTCACCATCAACCAGACTCACCATCAACCACAC
>NC_061845.1:15919406-15926906 GCF_019202785.1 Penaeus chinensis
CTCTATATTTTTCATGAAATTATTATTATTATTATATACCTCATTATTATTATTATCGTTCTTGCCATCAGTATCATTATCATTAGTATTGTTATGATCGTTAGCAGAATTAGAAGTATTATACATATATATTTTCATATTTGTTATTCCTTTATCCATTCTCTATGTTTTTACCACTTATTCATCAAACTTAGTCTATAGGACCTTACGTGCGGTGCTGTATGTCAGTGATATATATATATATATATATATATATATATATATATATATATATATATATATATATATATATATATATATATATATATAGTTATTCATTTATTTTTTTTATTTTTTTTAGGGATATCTAGCTAATCATTTAAATACATGAGGATTTGAGGCCGTTTGTGGTGAAAGGTGGTGTCGCGCGCCCGTAGAACGCGGACTGCCGTCGAATTCGTTGTAGCAAAAATGTATAAATTCCCTGTGCCTTATTTCCCTCGTTCCATTGACTCTCACCTCAACCGTTCATCACATTTTTCTTCATTCTCATGTCATCCCTTCTCCCTTCGTCCACTCTTCCCACACCATTCATGCCATTTTCCCCTGTTCTTCCCTCGTTCTCACTCCATTCATTCGCATTTTGTTTATTCTCATTTCACTCACTCATTCCCTCTACATTCATTGTCAATTCACTTCCTCTTACTTCATTCACTCGCTTTCACTACATTATTTTCCTCGCAAATAGTAAATAAAGGAACACAGCAAAACTGAAACCCACAGGTAAATAACTACAAAGTCTGAAGACGTATGAAGTGCATTCTCGTCAAAAAGCGATTAATAAAAACGCTAAAAGATTCGTAACATCTGAATTATAGCTTCAAATTAGTTGAATAAGTTATAGGACACGAAGGAAACAAATCAAAGAAAGCAAGAATAAAAGCTAATACTATTAAAGACAATAAAGTAATGAATACGAAGCATAAAACAAACCTACAGGACTACAGAGAAGAGAGAAAAAAAAAAAGAAATTAGATAAATCAAAACAGCTGATTTTTTCCCCTTCTCTCTCCGCAGGAAAATCGACGTCCGAATCGATGGCCTCGGCTCACTCGACTACATCATGTCTCCTCTCGCCGAAGCCGTCGCCAACCTCGTCCGCGACAACGTATCCAGACTTTTGGAGACGAAGGTCAAGCAAGCGATCCAAGACGCTCTGAACGAAACGCCTTGGTCGATGTTCGATGATTAATTAAAGGAGATTCATTAATCGAACGGAAATCTTAATACCTCCCCCCCCCCTCCACCTCACTTTATCTTATTTCTTTGTACTTTTCGTTATAGTTTTTATGTTGTTGTTTTTTTCTGTCTCTTCTTCACTGAGAATGTATCTGGACAGAAGGAGAAAGGAGGAAAAAAGAAAAGAGAGAGGAAGAAAGGTAAGTATAAGGGAAAGAGGAATTCTAATTGATGAAGAGGAAATGAAGGAGAAGGAAGAGAAGAAATGGTTAATGTTTAATGGTTAAAAGCAAAATAAATGTGCTAGACATCTAAGGTCATGGAGCACTATAGTTAATGTTAGTGAAGGGTGGTTGGGTTAGTGATTAGTTGTTAGAGCTGGGTTAAGGAATTGGTGAATGAATGGGTTAGGGTCGGGTGAGGTAATGTAAAAGGGTTAGATTAAGTGAAGGATATATATGCATTTGAGGAAGGAAAAGTGTGAGATTCTGTAAAAATGTCTGATAGGTTGGGATGTCTATGTAGGGAGGATAGGTGGGGGAAAGTAGAGGTACGGGCTGCTTCAAAACGTGGGCATGACAATAGAATGTGTGGAACTGAAAGAGGAACATTACATAAGGAACATAGGGGTGGATCAAGTTTCTTGAAGGCATATAATAAATGGATGGGTTATGACGGAGGTCAGGTCTGTGAGAGCGGAAACCGCGAATGTTCCAATGAAGGATAGTTATACTTTCGTTGATTTAGTGGCAAAGATTGCAGTGCGTGTTGGAGAATTTGAAGGGGAAGGTGCTAGAGGGTGGGATAAAGAATGAGATTGGGGAGGTGGTGTTGTATCAGGAGGGGCGTCGGGAGGTAGAGGGTCTGGGGAAGAGGGTACTTGTGACATGAGGGATTCACGTGTGTATCCAGGAGGGAGTGGAAGGGATAGAGGGGATGGTGGGAGGGTTAATATAGGTGGGGCTGGAGTCGGGGGGAATGGGTTTTGTTGGGATGGGGTAGGAGGATTGGGTGTAGGGAGAATATGAGTAGGAGGAGGATGGATATCGGCAGTCACTTTGAGTGTGGAGGGAGCGGGAGTTGTAGAATTTGAAGGTGGATGAGTATTAGTTTGGGACTCGATTATGTAGTTCTGGATATCTTCAAGGGTTTCTGTAGTGGAGTTTTGTGAGATAAAGGTTTTCTTGTGAGGGGGGGAAGAGAAGTCTGGTATCTGAAGAATAGGGGCAAAGGAAGGTGGAGGTTATGGTGGGGTAGGGGAAGAGGGGGTGAAACGTTTATTCTGTCTGCTGTGGGTAGTGCGGGGAGGGAGAGGGGAAGGTGTTGGGGCTGTAGTAGAGATTGGGGTGTCTGGATTTAGGATGGCAAAAGAATTTGATTGGGTAGAGATTGGAGTGTCTGGGTTTAGGATGGCAAAAGAGTTTGACTGGGGAAGGTAGGAGGTAGAAGAGGGGAAGTTAGATGGAGGGGGGTTGGATTTAGGAGAGGGTGTAGGAGCTTGAGAGGTAGGGGGATTGGCAGAGTGAGCGACATTACTGGAGTAGGGGGTAAGAGAAAAACCTCGTCGACGTGCTTCCTGTCTGGCTTCACGTAGAGTGAGTCCAAGTCTGAATCTGAGAGTTGCTACCTCAGACTCAAATTTGTAGGTGGGGTAGCCTCTATAAAATACATTATGGGGGCCGCCACAGTTGGCACATGTGCGTGATTGTGCAGAGCAGTTTGATCGAGTATGGCCAGGTTGGGCACATAGCGGGCATCTGGCTGTGGAATGACTGTTTGGCTGGGTGTCCTAAACGCCAACAATTTTGGCACTGACGAGGAGGAGGTTGATATGGTCGGACAGGTAGGGATTCCCCACCTATGTAAACATTCAAGGGAAGGTCATGTCTACGGAAAGTAATTTTGGCAATGTTAATGGATTTCTTACGATTTCCTCTGGGAGGACTGGAGTAGCATTGTACATATGTTGCATCATAGTCTGTGAGACAGGCGAGTAAGTCCTCTCCACAATCTGACCATTCTTTGTCATAGATTGGGCAATCTGTTGGGGAGATAGAGACAGTTCCAGTGCAAGTATTGAGGGTTGGATGAGGTTCTGTAGGGATGGGTTTACCACATAGATCAGTTAGTTTTGTTAATGCTATAGCTTCGTTTTCAGTTGTTACTGTGACGAGACGGGAGTGGTCGCGTCGGCTACGGAAAGAGACTTTGCCTACTTGTTTTTGGAGGCATTGTTGGAAGAGGAGGGTGTTTTGAGAGTAGGGAGCTGTGGGAGGGATCACGAAAAATCGGTCCCATTTGGCTGGGCTAAATAGAGTATTTAGGATTCTTGTAGAGGTGGGGGTAGTAGAAGTGCGGGGACGTGTGGAGGAGGGAGTAGTGTTGAGGGGGGTAGTGTTACGGGGAGGTGGGCAATAAGGTTGTAAGGTAGTAATAAGGGGAGATGGGATGGTTGATGAAGAAGGTTGTGGGAGTAAAGGTGTCGAAGTTGAGCATGTTGGGAGAGTAGAAATGTCTCCTGGGGGTTGGTTGTTGATTAGGGTTGATACTGTACTAGTATGCATTGATGATGGGGGAGTTGTTGCAGTGTTCGGAGCCATGGTCAAAGGGGAGCCGGGATTGGGGCTATTTGATAAAGGGGCAAGCCTCATTGCCCCTAAAAGTGGGGTTACATCTTCATTATTGGCCATGATAAGCCTGGAGTATATTGGGAAAAAAAAACAGTCCACCCCTCAGGGTCCCCTTGAGGGGTAAGGGCCAGGTATGGCAGGGGAATACCGTGCCCATGGTTCCCTCAGGCCGTTCAGGACTGACAAAGTCAGCCTTTCATCCTTTCAGCACGGCTCTCACACCTTAGGAGGTGGATAGTAGAAGGGATTGGTGAAGAAACTGAAACGAAAAGTATGAGTGGGAAAAAAAGACTGCAAAATTAGTTGAGTCGATGGCTGAGTCCCAAGGTTGAGGAGTTCCCCATCATTGGGTCTCAGTCTTCGTCTCCTAAGCCCCCCCACGACAACAACGGGCAAAGGATTGGGGGGGAATCCGATGCAGGGAGATTGGCTAATCCTCCTTCGCATCATGCAGAATCCGACGTGAAATTTTCCCAATCCGATGCAGGGGGATTGGCTAATCCTCCTCCTGGATTTGGTGTGGATAATGAGCTAATCAGCATATCACCATCAGCACGATCTCATCCTCCCGACGTCCCGATGAAACTCCAATCCGGGAATTACTCGTTAAGCACACACATTCTTGAAATTTTTATTATTATTGTTGTTGTTGTTGTTGTTGTTATTGTCATTATTATGCCACTCATAATGGTTAATGGTTAATGGTTAAAAGCAAAATAAATGTGCTAGACATCTAAGGTCATGTAGCACTATAGTAAATGGTAGTGAATAATTTTGTAGAGATGGGGGTAGTAGAAGGACGGGGGCATGTGGAAGAGGGAGGGAGTGTTATGGGGAGGTGGACAATAAGGTTTTAAGGTAGTAATAATGGAGGATGGGGTAGTTGATGAAGAAGGTTGTGGGGGTATAGTTGTTGAAGTTGAGCATGTTGGGAGTAGAAATGTCTCCTGGGGTGTTGATTAGGGTGGATACTGTACTAGTCGGCATTGAGGAGGGGGTATTAGTTGTAGTGTTCTGAGCCGTGGTCAAAGGAGAGCCTGGGGTTAGGGAATCGGGCGAGTTTGAATTGGTGGAGCTATTTGATGAAGAGGCAATTGCCTCTAATAATGGTATGGTTAATGGTTAATGGTTAATGGTTATTCATTATTGGCCACAATAAGCCTGGAGTATGTTGGGGAGAGAAACGGTCCACCCCTCAGGGTCTCTTGAGGGGTAAGGGCTAGACAACTAAAGCAGGGGAATACCGTGCCCATGGCTCCCTCAGGCCGTTCAGGACTGGCACAAAGTCAGCCTTTCATCCTTTCAGCACGGCTCTCACACCTTAGGAAGTGGATAGTAGAAGGGGTTGGTGAAGGGACAGAAGCGAAAAAGTAGAAGGGGAAAAAAAAAGACCATACAAAATTAGTTGAGTCGATGGCTGAGTCCCAAGGTTGAGGAGTTCCCCATCATTGGGTCCCAGTCTCCGCCTCCTAAGCCCCCCCACGACAACAACGGGCAAGGGATTAGGGGGGATGCTACTCATAAATTCTCTTTTTTATTTATCTATTCATAAATTCTCGATCATTTCACACGCGATACAGTGCACGAACTCATTCCCATTCCCATCATTATATTATATTGCCACTGTACAGAGAGGTTTCATAATTACTCTGCGTAGGTTAGGGGATGGAAAAGGATAATATATATTAAGGAAAGCAATTCAGCGATATATACACCAATAAGTATTCCTGTTTTATAGCCTATGCTACATAAAGAGGGAGGAAGGGAGAGAGAGGGAGGAGAGAGAGGAGAGAGAGAGAGAGAGAGAGAGAGAGAGAGAGAGAGAGAGAGAGAGAGAGAGAGAGAGAGAGAGAGAGAGAGAGAGAGAGAGAGAGAGAGAGAGAGAGAGAGAGAGAGAGAGAGAGAGAGAGAATTTGATTTGATAAAAAAAAAGAAATCTATTTACAGAGCAGTGAACATGCCCTGCAAAAAGCTATCTAAACTGGCTATGTCTCTATTTATGTAGAAGGCTGCCAATCAGACACTGGCTGTCTATGCCGGATAGGCTGTGCCATTGTGCCATCCATTATTTATTGGCCATATATACACAGTTTATTTCCTTTATTTTATTTTTTATTTTATTACTATTATCATTATTATTATTATTTTTTAGAATGTTGACACCGATGCTTGTACAAGTGCCTGGGTCCCAACGGGTCAATTCTCTTGATAGTAGAATTTTTGCTTTTACATTTACTTTCTTAATTCGTTGTCTTTCTTCTCGTTTCTCCTATCTTTGGTATATATTTTTTGTTTCCTACGTCTTTTCAAATATCTTTTGTGGCGAGAATAACACTTGCGTCAGAGTTGATAGATTATTTAGATTTTATAGTTCGAATCGTATTTAAAGGATTTTTTTTTTATACATCGGCACACAACTAATTCAAGCAATGATGCACATGAAAGAAAATCCCGGACAATGAGATTTTTCTTATTCATTGCTGTTAGGACAAAAAATCTCTTCCTGGCCATTACAAAATATGCTAGGTTGATTAAACATTGTGTATGGTATTAAATAAAGGTGATATAACATGACTACCATGTTTATAATTGAGATAACAGAATAAGAAAAATGATAAACGAATATCAAAAAAGAAACAGAACAAAACATATAGGTGAAATTACATATACTATAAAATGAGTACTGCTTGTTTGATTTTTTTTCTCTTTATCCATGTTAAATATGTTTTCTTTGAATAAAAGGACACTTTCGTTTCCTTTCTAATATACAATAAAGAGCCACCTGATTTACAAACTATTTTGAACTGCGTCGTGTCTGAAACGGAGTTGGAAGTATAAAAAACCCGATTTCTGAAATATTTCTTTAGATCTTGGTGGCAGCATCGGTATCGTCTCTGACTCGCTCGTTGAAGGATCCAAGATCGAGACCAGAGTAAATCCTCTTTGGCTTCGGGAAAAGTTAACAGGTGATTGTTGACACTTGCTCGTGTTTGGCGGTTCACGAGTGTTCTCCAAGGAGATAACGTCCCCCTCTCGAGGTCAGAGGTCACTCAGGTCGGCAGCTATGCAGAAAGGCAGTAACAGGCACTTGATTATAATACTTGATTATTCAATTGCTTGTTCTGGTTGGCCGACTCAGTAGCTGTTTTGTTGAAAAGAATACTTTTTTGACAATGTTATAAGTCTAACCTGGTCTGTAATCATTTCCAAATAGATATACAAATAAAATTAATGTACGTAACAATGAAAACCCATAAGCCAGCCGTGCCTCTGCGCCCCATCATCTCGTCCCGGGGATCTGTGACGCACCCTCTGGCAGCTTCGCTGGCGAAGTCCCTCACTCCCCTTCTCGGCACCTTCTCTCCTGCTCACCTCCGCCACTCTCAGGACTTCATCTCCCGTGTCCGTGGAGTCCCGCCGGCGACCATGATGAGCTTGGATGTAGACTCCTTGTTCACCAAGGTCCCGCTGGATGACGTCCTTGCTTTCCTTGAGAGGAAGCTCCCCCCACAGGATCCTCGTCTCCCTCTGCCCACCGACGTCTTCCTCCAGCTGATTCGTCTGTGTGTGGAGTCGAATTCCTTCTCCTTTGAGGGTCGCTTCTACTCCCAGACCTTCGGCGTGGCCATGGGCTCTCCCCTCTCTCCGGTCT
>NC_061845.1:15936906-15951906 GCF_019202785.1 Penaeus chinensis
ACCGCAGATCTCTCTCTAGGAAGTGTAAGACTAGGAGGGAAATCAGAAGAAACTAGAAGAAAAATCAGTCAGGGAAAAAAAAGCAACAATGTGAATTTCCGTACATCAGTTACCAAAAGAGCTGGTGATGCAGCGCTAAAGGAGGTAGCAATTGGGAAGCAAGGTTCTAGTTACTCTAACCAATGCCAGCCTCACCAACATCGGAAGGCCAGGAACTTATGCAGAAGAGGTCAAAAAAAAGGTCTGAAAGCAGCAAACAAACCTGAAGTTGATGTCCCTAACGATGTGGACTCAAGAGCGCTTCCAGGTTATCCCTCCTTTCCAGCCCACTGAGGAACCCACAGTAAAACAACCAACAGAAAAAAAAAATCTGTAACACATCTGACGACAACCCCTTCTGTTTGCCTCAAAGAAAGTCAATCACTAATAACTGGCATGCTAAGCGACCATTCTCACACTCAGGTGGTGGAGACAGCACTATCTCCAATGGAGACATAAACAGCCACCACAAATGAAAGGACTCAGATTAGTATGCTTCTTCCCAAACCAACCACCACAGTCAGTGAACGAAGACGAATAAAATCAGTCAAAGCTTTCGTATGAGGGAATACCTGCAGACCCTAAAGACATGAAACAGATGGTTGAACATGACTCCAAAAATATGCCAAAACACGACAAAAAAACATGTTAGGAAAAGAAACTAGGACCGGAAATGTGAAGTTCCAATTCATTAATAAAAACTTGATAAACCACAAAGAGAAAGTAAAGAGACACCGGGAAGCAGGGACAACTGAAATTCATAGATGGATGATATTAGGGAGACAAATTAAAAAGAGTCGGAAATGAATACTGTGAGGCACCACAATCTACGTTTAAGACAGCTAAATGATGACCCTTAGGATTTTGCATGGTAAAGTCCTACACTGGCAAATAAGGAGACATGAACTTTGCAATAACTATGCCTCTTATTACCTAGACATCATCTTAAATAATCATGGTAAGAAAGACACTGACAGAATAAAGATTGTCTCAGGTCAGGAGAAGGAGCCGATGGAGAGTGGCTCTAGCTGTAATCTATGAGCTTCAGCATCATATCATTGATGATTCTGACCAAGAAATTCTGGCATTCGAAGTTGAAATATATAGGGCCTGTGGTTCTTGAAAAAGGATATTTACCACCCTGTGGACATGCTGACAACAATAATGCTAGAAACAGCATAGCTAGGCTAATGGCAGGTGGACGTCTAAACCATTATGGCCCCAATTATCCTACGTTTATACGACAGAGATCTGCTGCAAGCCCTGATGTTAGCCTAAATAACAAGTATTCATACCTTGACACCCAAACTATACCTGGTTGCTTGACAAGCAATGACCATTTTCGAATCTTTCTGGACCGAATCCTCATCCCGCCTAAACCTCAATACAAGAACGCCAACAGGAAGAGATCCAGAGTACTGCTGGAAGAAACAGCCCTCAAAGTACTAGGTGGGAAGCTAACACAAGATGTAGAAACTGACAAGTGGTTTCAAGACACCCTAGAAGCCAAGCATACGTGTATCCCAAAAACATCACACATAATTTCACCACTCAGATAACTCGCCAAAACTTCTGCAGACCATTTATCAAAGAATAAGAGACTGGCCAACTTGAGAGGCTGGAACCAGGAGCTGAGATGACAGTATACAATAATCAGAGACCAGCTACAGAAACCAACAGAGCAAACAACAAGTGGGCAGAACTTACCACTCACCTTTCCTCCCAAATCAATTACATGAAGGATTTCTGACATCAAGTTAAAACTCTAATGGGAAACACTATTGCACAAATATATTAATTTAGAGGGAACAAAATCTACTACAATGTAGAGAAAGAAAGAATACATGGTCCGTACTGGAGAAATGCATTTCGCATCACAGATGAAAACCCTTCTTTTGACTATGCGACAGAAGAGAGGATTAGATAAAACCACACCTGCTGATAATCCTAAGATGCCTCACAGTATTACAACCGAGGAGATCACCAATGTCAGCAGACACGTGAAGAATAAATCATCAGGAATCAGCTAGATTAGAAAAAGAAACAGAAACCATAATCCTTACAGCAGTCTGCCATCTTAAACGCATCCTTAACCAATGGATCTTTTCCAAACAGATGCAAAACAGCTCTCATCACACTGACATTCAAGGCTGAAACCCCCTAACAGACCAGAAAATTTCAGGCCAGTCTCCCTCGTGGAAATACCATGAAAAGCGCATCATGAACACCCATTTACCATCATATCTCGCAAATAACGTATTGCTAAATCCTAGATAACGAGGCTTTCAACAGTCATGGAGCACAATTAATGCAATTGCATATGAAGAAATAGCCCTAGCTTTGGCAAAGAAGAAGAATTAACATTGTTGATGTTGCCAAAGCATTGGCATTGGACACTGCCAACTTCAGTTAATCCTACACAAAGCAGTAACAAAGATTCTATGCAGCTTTCTGGAAAAGGGAAAGGCTCAACTAGAAGTGGGTCATACAACAGGAGAGGAACTTCCACTTCAGAAAAGACTTCCACAAGTGAGTGTATTTTCCCCCACACTGTATATAATATAAACATCATCAATAGATGCAGCCAGTTCCTCAGGATTGCGCTAAAGAATGAGCAATTGCTACACCGAATTAGTTTGAAGAGGTCTGGAAAAAGGATAAACAAAAACAAGTTTCTGGTTATCCCAACCGCAATAACTAGATCTGGCAACCTCACCTCAAGCACATTAATATTAGATATGCTAAAAAAGGCAAGGTACTAGGACTAATGATGGCAAACACTGGCTTCTCAGGACACACGAAAGAAAGAACACTAATTGCTGGAAGCACTAATGTCAAACTAAACATTTTTATAGGCTGGTCTGAAAACGTAAAGCTCCAGTTATACAAAACATTGGCTAGGCCTATCTTGGAGTACCCTCCCATCCCCTTGAACACAATACTGCTTTCATCGGGGTACAAACTTCAGGCTATACGAAATTTGGCAATTCTGGGAGCCTAAGAGTCAGGAGAGCGAAACCCACAGCACTCAATCAAAGAACTGCATGAGACACAATCTTGAGCCGAGTAACATCTGCATACACAGAACATGAGACAGCATAGATTACGTAGGACACCAATTAGGAACAAATTATGTTCACAATAACACTGAAGAACAGATGCTGGCCAAGAAGCCTGATAAGAGTAAAGAAAAAACCCTGAACCGATTTAGTCATGCACAAATAGGTAAAGACACGCCAGATAAGAATTTCCATGGAAAATGATGTGAATGTAAGTGTCAGTACATGCTTGACCAGAAATAGACCGGTATACTTACACAAGAGTACACATGCAGATGTGGTTGTGTGTGTGAAAGAGAGAGAGAGAGAGAGAGAGAGAGAGAGAGAGAGAGAGAGAGAGAGAGAGAGAGAGAGAGAGAGAGAGAGAGAGAGAGAGAGAGAGAGAGAGAGAGAGAGAGAGAGAGAGAGAGAATGGTAGGGGAAGAAAAAGAGAGGGAGAGATAGAGATACCCCTACCCAATGGGAGGATATCTCTCATCCTCTAGGTCAGGGCTGCCAAACTCATTTACCCAAAAGGGCCACATTTCACCTCAGTATACAGCATGCGGGCCAGATAAAGTCGACGCAACGAAACGGCCATAAAAACATAGAAATGTAGGAGGCCATTTTTTTCATTACAAAAAACAATAATAAAAACAAAATATAAGGCTGTGATAATAATAAAAAACGATGGTCTGGCTTAATTAATCCTACAAAACCTCCGACTGTAAGACTGAAATAGTAAATGTAATGTGAGCCGCACATAGGAGTATATCGGGCTGCATGCGGCCCGTGTTTGACGCCCCTGCTCTGAGTGAGCAGGGGCGTCTGTTTTTGCGGCCTCGGGATAGCCCGGGTTCGATGAGGCAGTTCACTTAGAGCAGGGGCGTCAAACACATACTGACGTTTATTAACTATAGCACAAACAAATGATGACATAAATGTTGCATTAGAACATTCCCAACACAAACTTGAGACGAACAAGGAGTTATGCTCCCCACCTTTGTCTCAGATCTCTCTTCCTTCCTTCTTTCGAGAATCTAGGTTCTCCATTCGTTTTATACATAGTGCATTGTATTATCGGGGACAAGGCCAGGACTCAACATCCCGGCGACAGACCTTGCTTGTCCGACTTCCACGCGTTATGTTGGCCGGGAACTCGTATCTACGATACCTGATAGATGAGATCTGAAAGGAATAGGGAAGGAGAGAGGGAAAAGAGGGAGAAAGATCAGTAACACGTACCATAACATTCTACAAATATGAATGTGAAAGGACACATCTTCAACACAATTTCTCTCTGAATATATGGTTAACCTGCAACATTCATGCCTAAATTCAATGCGGTCTCAATGGTCAATCTGTACTGATATAGTTCAACAAGTATCTGTGGTTCGACCACGGGAACTTGGTACTCATTTGCCTCCTACGGTAATAATTATGCATCTATCAAACTCATTTCTTAGTGAACTGCCTGCTGATAGACAGTGCTTGGCAGGGTAGCCAAACCGCCAATATTTCTAACATTTATGGGGGAGGAGGGGTCGATATGGTCGGACATGGCAGGAGTCTCTACCAATATGAACTTCATGGGGAAGGTCATGTGTACGGAAGGTAATCTTTGCAATATTGGTATAGAATTTACGGTGATCTCTGGGCTGGGAGGAATAGTGTAGCATTGCACTGACGCTGCATCATAGTCAACGAGGCAGGCAAGCAGGTCCTTTTCACAGTTTGACCAATCCTTGTCTTGGACAGGGCAATCAGCCGGGAATATGTAAGTTCTGGTACAAAATATTAAGAGATGCGTGAGACTGGGCAGGAATAGGTATGCCAGCGAGATCATTCAGGGTAGATAATGCGCGAGTTTGGGGTTCAGATGTAAATTTGACAAGGTATGAATGAATGGGATAGCTGCAGAAAGAAACTTTGGTTACTTATTTATGGAGTCATTTTTGGCAGTGGAGGGTATTGTCAGAGTCGACCTGACTTCACTGGGTTAAAAAGGGTTGTCAAAGTTGAGGTAGTTGCTGAAGGACGAAGATGGGAGGAAAAGGGGTTGGTGTTGAAAGAGGTAGCACTGCGGGGAGTGGACAATAAGGATCAAAAGTAGCAATAATGGTTAATGGTTCAAAGCAAATAAATGTGCTAGACATCTAAGGTCATGTAGCACTATAGTAAATGGTAGTGAAGGGGTGGTTGAGTTAGTGATTAGTTGTCAAAGCTGGGCAAAGGAATTGACGAGTAAATGGGTTAAGGTCGGGTAAGGTAATGTATAGGGGTTAGAGCAAGTGAAGGATGTATATGCATTTGAGGAATGAAAACAGGTTGTCAAAGCAGAAAGTGTGAGAAGCTGTGGGAGGGATCACGAAAAATCGGTCCCATTTGGATGGGCTAAATAGAGTATTTAAGAATTATGTAGAGATGGGGGTAGTAGAAGGACGGGGGCGTGTGGAAGAGGGAGTATTGTTGAGGGAGGTAGGGTTATGGGGAGGTGGACAATAAGATTGTAAGGTAGTAATAAGGGAGGATGGGGTAGTTGGGGCGTGTGGAAGAGGGAGTAGTGTTATGGGGAGGTGGACAATAATGTTGTAAGGTAGTAATAATGGAGGATGGGGTAGTTGATGTAGAAGGTTGTGGGGGTATAGTTGTTGAAGTTGAGCATGTTGGGAGTAGAAATGTCTCCTGGGGTGTTGATTAGGGTGGATACTGTACTAGTCGGCATTGAGGAGGGGGTATTAGTTGTAGTGTTCTGAGCCGTGGTCAAAGGAGAGCCTGGGGTCAGGGAATCGGGCGAGTTTGAATTGGTGGAGCTATTTGATGAAGAGGCAAGCCTCATTGCCTCTAATAATGGTATGGTTAATGGTTAATGGTTAATGGTTAAAAGCAAAATAAATGTGCTATCTAATAATGGTATACAATTTTCATTGTTGGCCATGATAAGCCTGGAGGATGTTGAGAAGAGAAACGGTCCACCCCTCAGGGTCCCTTGAGTGGTAAGGCCTAGACAACTAAAGCAGGGGAATAACATGCCCATGGCTCCCTCAGGCCGTTCAGGACTGGCACAAAGTCAGCCTTTCATCCTTTCAGCACGGCTCTCACACCTTAGGAAGTGGATAGTAGAAGGGGTTGGTGAAGGGACAGAAACGAAAAAAGTAGGAGGGGAAAAAAAAGACCATGCAAAATTTGTTGAGTCGAAGGCTGAGTCCCAAGGTTGAGGAGTTCCCCAGCATTGGGTCCCAGTCTCCGCCTCCTAAGCCCCCCCACGACAACAACGGGCAAGGGATTGGGGGGGAAGTAGCAATAAGGAATGGAGTGGAGGATGTTGGGCAAGAGAAAGGAGGCTTGGTAATGACCTGGGTGGGTGACATGGAATGGACTGAGCTGACAGCAGGTATCGAGGAAGGGGTCGTAATAGTAGTGTTCAGAGTCGTGATCAAAGGAGTACCAGGAGTCAGGGAACCGGGAAAGTTAAAGTGGAACTAGTTGATTAAGGGGCAAGTCTTAATACCCTTAATAAAGGTACAAAATCATTATTGGCCATGGTAAGCCTGGAGTATGTGAGGAGAGAAATAGTTCACCCCTCAAGGTACTCCTGAGGGGTAAAGGCCAGATAACTAAACGGAAGTACCGTGCCCATAGCTCCCCGAGGCCATTCAGGACTAACCCAAAATCAGCCTTTTAACCTTTCAGCACGACTCTCATATTTTAAGAAGTGTACAGAAGGGTGGGGGAGAGAAAGAGACTGGTTGAACCAAGGGCTGAAGCTGTCGCTGGCTGAAAATCTACAATTTGCAGCAATGTTGCGTTCAGTCTCAACCACTGGCACAGGATTATAATTTTCCCAATCTAAACAAATAAATTAATAAGCCTATATTAGCCAAGATACAAGCGCTACAGAACGCAAAGCTAATGGTTACAAAGCAAAATAAATGTGCTAGACATCAAAGGTCATATAGCACTATAGAAAGGTGTAGTAGTGGCTAATGGTTAAAAGTTAAAAAGCAAAATAAACGTGCTCGACATCAACCGTCATGCAGCACTACAGGAAGGTATGGTTTATGTAAGGGTAGAGAGGAGTGTGAAATTAATACGTCAACAATCGTACAGCAATAGGATGGTATTAGAAAGGGTAAAGGTGAAAAGAATGAGGGAATGGGTTAGGGTAGGAATAAGCAAGAGGTACAGCCTGCAGTAAAGGACAGGACAGCAGAATGTGTGGAACTGAGAACAGCAGATCAGAACATGACATTAGATAGGAATGCATAAGCACGTCAACATAAGGGATAAGTGAAGACCACAGTGGTGAACTGTTTCAGAATAAGCAAGAAAGGAGGTAGAGGCAGATGAGTAAATATGGCATCCATAATCATGAGGATCAAAGTAACATGAAGATGGAGAGTTATGAGGTCTGAACCCCAGGATATATGGGAGTCTGGAAGATTTGGAGACGGCGGCAAGGTTTTTCTTTTCTGGAAAAAATGTGGTTTCGCCAGGACAGTTTGGAGTTAAAAGTAATGCCTAGGAACTTACCAGATGAGCGTCTTGGAGCGGAGTATTATATAAGGACAGTGGAGGTTGGGACCTACACGTGCACAAGAGAAAAAATGAAGGAGGATTTGGTGTAGAAAAACAAAAGCCATGATTAGTGGCCCAAGAAGATGCTGATGATATTGCAGACTGTAGGAGTTGGCAGAGAGTAGGTATGGACAGGCTACAGGCGAAGATTGTTAAGTCATCAACAAACTTATAGTGATGACCGGGCCACTGGCAGCAGAACTGAAACAAGGCCATTAACAGCAAGGAATACGGTGGTGCTGAACTCGCTGCCATGAAAAGATGATGTGGAAGAGGCCATTTTGACCTGGAAAGTGCGTTTGGAGAGGAAGGACTTTATAAGGACAACCATATTTCCATGTACGTCTAGAGAGGACAATTGTTGGAGAATATGGTACCGCCAGGTGGTATATGCTATTTCTAGGTCAAATTGTATGGGTAATGCAGAGTCATGCCGTGTAAATGCAGATGTAATAAATGTCTCGAAATGAGCAAGGGGTTCAGTGTACGGGAAGGAGAGAGAAGATTGTAAGATTCAATATACCAGAGTGACGGGGCGGTATTGACATTCCAGAACGGTAGAATAAAGGCTTCACGCCAGTGAGGAAAATTTATTGTCCAACCGTGGTTGAAATTAGTTAACAGGAAGGATAGAGAGGAAGATGGAAGATGCGACACAATTGTAAGGCAGCATGAAGTATTATTATAAAAAAAAAAAAAAAAAAAAAAAAAAAAAAGAGAGAGAGAGGAAAAAGGAGCATTATAGGACTCATTAGTGGACAGGGATAATGTGATAGTGCATTCCCTGGTGGTCTGAATGGAAGAGCAGTGTGGAGAAAGACGATTGGCATTACTGATCTAGCTGAAACATCGCCCAGTTCACAAGCGATTTGAAGATCAGAGATGAGAGTATTTCGAACATAGATGATGGGGGGAAGTTTGCCTGACTGTTTATGGATCCGACGCCGGGCAGCTCTCATTGATGTAAATGTAATCAAGGAAACAATTTTGTCAGCTAGTGGTTTTGCCGTTCTGGATTGTACGGCGAAGACAGGCAGATGCTCTCTTCAAAGAGATGTGCTGATAGCGGACTAGGAGTGCATTGCTTATGGTAATGACCGTTTCAGGATGTACATTTTAACCGAAGGGCATCGGTGCAATCAGTCCCAATATGGAACACACTTGGGAAAGTGGAAAGGGAAAGTGTCTAGAACTGACCAATGGAGAGAAGGGGAGCATAGCGAAAACGATTAACTGCGCATCTCAAAGTGTGGGGGTGAACTGATTTAAGAATAATAAGGTAGAATCACCCCAAAGAGTGTGGCGACAGTTAAATTCACCAGCAATGAGGTAAAGTGGTGGAGCTGGGAAACAAAGGCAACAAAATCAATGGGGTGGGAAGGGGAGACGTAAACTGAAATAACGGTGATCCAGCAACAATGAAAGATCCTAACTGTGCAAGGGACAACGGTTTGAAAGGGTGGTATAACATTTGGTAATTGGAATTGATATAGGAAGCCTGATAATGGATAGGTTCTAAGAAGAATGGGTATGACAAAGTACAGTTCGGTGAGTACGGAAACGGCGAATATTCCAACACGGAAGAGCTATTACTAATTAATCAACGAGCGATAACGGTAACAAGGAGTAAGAGGAGGATGGGCATCGGCGACACTGAGTGCTAAGGAGGTGGGAGTAGTGAAATTGGAGGATGGGTGAAGGATTTCCATGTCGATTTCCTATGAGTTGAGGTTGTGGTAGAAGGGATTGCATGTTTAGATGGTCCGCTAAGGGTAGAGCGTAGAGGGAGAGGTGTCAGGGCAGTGGTAGAAATTGGAGTGTCTGGATTTAGAATGAAATAAGAATATCACTGGGGGAGGTAGGGGGTAGAAGTAGGAATGAAAGATGGAGGGGGGATAGGTACAGGGGGACATAGAAACATCTTGGGAGGAAGGGGGAGGGGCAGAGTGAACATCATTGGAGTAGGGGAGAAGAGGAAAAACCTTGCGGACCTGTTGCCTATCTGGCGAGGCCAAAACTGAATCCGAGACTTGCCAATGCAGACTCAAACTTGTGACCAAAGCAGCCCTTTTAAGATACATTATGGGAGTCGGCACAATTAGCAAACGTACGTGACTGAGCAGAGCAGTTTGATCAATATTGACAGGTTGGGCACATAGAGATCGGGCTGTGGAACGACAGTTTGGCCTAGAAGCCAGCAATTTACACATTCATGGGGGATGAGTAATATGGTCGGACAGGGAGGGATCATCCGCCAACGTAGAGTTAAAAGGGAAGTCGTGTCTACGAAAGTAATCTTGGCAATATTGGTTGGGATCTTCCGACAGCCTCTAGGGGGGAATGGTGTAGCTTTATAGTGATACTGAATCATAGTCCACGAGGCAGGCGAGCAAGTCTCCACAATCTGCCCAATCCTTGTCCTAGACAGGGCAGTTTATCGGGGAGGAGACAGTTCCAGTACAGGTATTGAAGGATTGAAGGATGGATGGGGCTGGGCAGGAATAGGTTTGCCAGTGAAGTCAGTCAGGGTTGACAATACCTTTTCTTGGGATTCGGATGTAATTGTAACAAGGCGGGAAGGAAATTCTGCCTACATATCTTTGGACATTACTGGAAGAGGAGTGTTTTCAGAGTAAGGGGCTGTAGAGAGGATCACGAAAAAACGATTCCATTTGGTGGACTATATAGTATTCAAAAAGTTTGTAGAGGTAGTAGAAGGATGGGGACATGAACAAGTGTGATTACTGTTGTACTGCGGAGAGATGGATAATAAGGGGGTAGTAGATCAAGAAAGCTGAGAGGGTGGAAGAGATAAAGCAGAGGATGCTGGGAGAGGAAGAATGTTTTCTAGAGGTTGAGTTACGACCTGGGTGGATGATCTGGACGAGGCAGGTGACCGCAGGCGCTGAGGGGGTAGTAGTAGAAGTGTTCAGAGTTCAAAGCCCGGGGTTGGGAACCGGGTGAATTAAAGTCAGTGGAGATATTTGATAAAGGGGCAAGCCTCACTGCCCCTAACTGGGGTACAAATCTTCATTGCTGGCCATGGTAAGTCTGGAGTATGATGGGGAGAGAATCAGCTCACCCCTCAGGATTCCCTTGAGGAGTAAGGGATAGACGACTAAACGAGAATAGCCTACCCATGGAATAGGATAGCAGTTAGACAAAAAAGAAACGGAAAGGGGAAGAAAAGAAGAAAAAAAAAAAAAAAAAAAGACTATGCGAACTCAGTTGAAGGAAGAGGTGATTGAATTGGTTTCCAGTCTCTGCCTCCTAAACCCCCTGCGACAAAGGACAAGGGGGTTACCAGGCTAATGAAGAAAACTGAAATGCGTCAATTATAGTCTCTGCATAACGGATGATTAATTTTCTTTATTAGTCAACCTTTTTTGCTACGAAACTGGATGTTCAATCTTATTCGCTGTCTATGTTATTCTACTACATTTTCCTATTGCTTTGAAATTAGAAGATGGAAAGGAAGGGAAGGGGTGGAATGGAGAGAGAGGAGAGGTGAGGGGACTCCCGTCTGCTCATATCCCGATCACAGATTGAATACAAAACAATCATCCTTCTCAGACCTCTAATTCCAGCACATCTGCTAGTCACACTATCAGCATTTATCATATATGCACAACCTGTTTCTGTAAAGGTACAAAGCATCTCGGGGAGCAAGTTCCAGGTCTGCCCTGCAGAGAAAACACAGACTTAATTCACAAGTTGAAACTAAGATAGAAAAGACAAATTTCAATCTGGTCTACATAATGGTAATCACATAAAATTCATTTGCCAATAAAGAGCTAGGTAAGTTTCGTTTTCATCTTTATTAAATAAAAAAACAATTACAATTTGTTTAAACTTGAGGAAAATATTGTCTAAAAACTTCAGTAACTTTTTGTTCCTCTCACCAGTATTTCAAAACAACATAAATTGATTTGATTTTCTGATTTTGGTGGTGGTGTGGGATTCAGTAATCTTGAATCCCATATATTAGATCAGTATTTTCTTCTCTATAATTTTCCCATACTGGAAAATTTATATAAACAAGGAATGACCTCTCCTGAAGTATCTTTTTTCAAACTATTTGACTATATACAATGACATACACTGTTTTGTTTTTATACAGCCTTCTAAGTTCCTTCTTTAAATAGAATAAAACAGAGTGAAAGTCAATGTTCATGTGAATAATACTGTACTCCTTTCATATCAACATTTTTTTGTTAAATAAAATTAAAATGCCAATGGCAAATCTAATTGTCAACCAGAACCTTACAATTTTAGACAAAAATGTTTGGCATCAACTCCATCCTATAAACAAATGAAAGGAATCTTAAATCTGGATTTACAAGTGTCATACCAGAACTGATAGAACAAAAATGTATATTCAAGAACAAGGTTAAAGAAACACTGTTTCTCTGAATACTTTCTTTCTACAACTTTCTTTAAATCCAAGAAATACAGCTGAGATGAGTACAGACTTCTGTACATTGAAAAGTACAAATACACAGACTTTCACAGACTTGTTGCTGGCTACACTCGCACTTTAGAATAATTCACAGACACTGCTTACAGCAGGACACACATCTTATTTTAGTTACTGTACACAACACTGAGAGCCCTAATGCCTGGTAGGACTCAATATCACTGAGGTGGTCCTTGCAAGGGCCCTGCTGAGACACTAGGGGGGGCCCTGGGACCGGGGGGGACCCTAGGGGGCATAGTGTCACCCCCACCACACAGTTTGTACCACACATGGCTGAGAGAGGCCTACACGCTCACTGGGTTCACCCACCCGCTACTAAGATGAGGGACTTGCTGCTGACGCTTCCATGGGGACCGGGGCCGCCGCCGCTGCCAGGGACTCGCACTTTGTAGATGACTCGGAGTTTGTGGTTTGGGTGGGGGGATTGCTGGGCTTCATGGGCATTTTTTGTGGGTTAAATACAGGGCTGTTTGCAGAGATGGGGGCAGGGGTTAAATTAGGAGTTGGGACTTTACCTAGACTTGGTACAGCTGTAGGTACTGGTGCAGGAGTCGCAGCGGGGGCTGACGGAAGTGGTGAGAATGGAGCCGAGGCTGGGGTGTGGGTGGGTGCAGGAGCGAGGGAAGCAGCTGGGGTTGGAGTTGGGGTGGGTGCAATGGCAGGAGTCACCGCAGGGGCTGGGGCAGGGGCAGGGGCTGAGGCAGGTGCTGGAGTAGCAGGAGCAGGGGCTGGGGCGGAGGCAGGAGCCGGGGCTGTGGTAGGGGCAAGGGCAGGGGCAGGAGCAGAGGCTGTAGCAGGTGTTACAGCTGGGCCAGAGGCTGGGGTTGATGGGGTGGAGGCTGAGGCAGGAACTGGAGATGGAGTAACGGCTGGGACAGGGGCAGGGGCTGGCGTGGGCACAGGTGTGGCATTAGGTGCTGAAATAGGGTTGGGAGAAGGAGCAGAAGCAGGATTGGGGGATGCAGCATTGGTCTTATCATACTCGGTCAAAATGGAGTCATGATTGACCAGCTTTACGGCTGTGGTAATAGAAGTGGGTTGGCTGGGTGCATCTAATGGTGATGAGTCCACATCCATTGGTGCATCTGGAGTTTTGGTTAACTCTGAGGCTTGTGCTGTAGTTGGTGGGGGTGATGATGGTGGTGAAGGGCAAGGTGATAATTGGGGAAATTCATTTTGCACTTGGGCTACATTAAATAACACCTGTGACAACTGAGATGCAACATAGGTATCAAGTATCTGGCTCATGACCAATGTCAATAGTCTGTTTTCACAATTAGCTAAAACCCGAGCATTAGCTGGCACTCGCGAAAGGTGCACCAGTGTGTTAGCAGCCCGCCGCACCATGTCCAGGCTCGTCCCCATCAGCTCAGGGTTCTCCTTGAGGGCACTCACACCCTGAACATTAGCCACATTCATCGCCGCAGCCTCTGCCTCCTCAATGAAAGCCACAAGGAGAGAGACACACCCATTCTGCATGGCTATGACTCTAGCCACACCAGAGTCTGCAGCTGAGAAATAGTGGAGGAGGTTGATGGAGAACTCACGTAGGACCTGGTCCTCCCCGCGGCACATAAAGCGGGTCAGCTGGCCACACAGGCTGTCTAACCGTGTAAAAGGTGGTGTAGCTAGAACTAAGTCTGTGTTCTGGTCGAGCACACAGAGCTTAACAAGGGCCTCCAGGGCGAGACGCTGAGGTGACAACGCAGACTGAAGAGATGTTCCACCACCTGGGAAGGGATCCTGACCATATGAGGCAGAACAGGTGGCCCAGTGTAGGAGGCCATTTAACAAGGGCCGTGAGATCTCTTCTGGGTAAATTGACAAATCAAGAGTGCCTGCCATGTTAGCCAGGGTGACCAGCGTGTTCTCGTGCACATGGTGGAGGTAGGGCCACCACCAGTGCGTATCCGGAGCCAGGGAGCTGCACCAGTCGCTCAGGTCCGCCTCCTCATCACGGTCATAATGCGCCGTGGAGGGGGTGCGTTTGGGGTGCTCATGGTGCAGCAGGATTGTCTTGCCAAGTAAGGCTAGCAGAGATGCGCATTTGCTCATCACCTCTTCATTTCCTGGAATAAAGGACAGATTCCGGATCACAGTACCCACGCACATGACACGTCGACCTAACCAGTCCTGACCTTCAGTAGTTGTGCTTAACGATGCTTCATCTGGACTCCATGATTCCTCCTCTAGATCCTCATGAGGTCTTTTGAATCCTCCACTTTCCCTCTTGGAGCCACTGCTTTCACGCCTTTCTAATTTTTCTTTAGATTCTGGCTTATTTTGAGATACTTCCTCTTGTTTTCTCTCAGTTAACTTATCACTACTTGGTTCCTGTTTCACCACAACACTACAGTCTACATGCACTTCATTGTCCTTTTTCAACACACACACTTCCTTCGTCTCCCTTTTCTTATTGTCACTATGGTCCTCCATTGGTTCCTTCTTTAACTTCTTAAATATTTCGTCTAGTTTGCTCTTCCTTGCATTATTAACTCTATTTATCCTTTGACTGAAAAGTTTGTCTGTTGACTCAGTATCTTTGGAGTTGTCACACTTTTCTCTAGAAATAAGGTCCTCCATCTTCTCCACCTTCTTTTCCTTTAATTCTGCCAACACATCCACCACTTTATCCTTCTTACTCTTTTCCTCTTTTTTCACTTCCACTACCACTTCCTTCTTAATTTCCACCTCCTCCTTGACCTCTATCAGCTTCTCTTTCTTAAGGGACATCTCCTCAATCCTGCCGTCCTTGCAGGGCATGAGGCGAGTGAAGGGCAGGGGGGGCACCGAGCTCTGCATGCTGCAGATGATGTGGGCGGTGCACTCACCTCCACCCACTGACCAGGTGTCCACACCTGAGCTGAA
>NC_061845.1:15964406-15966906 GCF_019202785.1 Penaeus chinensis
ACTACTGAGGTTGGCCTGTACACGTCAGTTGTGAAAAATTTATCACGGATTTTTGCTCTAATTCCCAATTTGCTTTTAGTCCCTTCATATGTTTACTTTCTCTTACATTCTTTAAATTTTCTTTGATACTTTCCCTCCCATTGAACAATCAATTACATTCTCTTTTAATACAGGTAGTCCATGCTTGACACTGTCTAGTACTCCATAAATGAAAGAAATGGAGATATCTAGGAACTCTAGGAACTTTACTTTACACGTCTATGTCGCCTACAAGTATAAACACGATTGTATAAATATAACACACAACCACTGCCAAAGGCATGACCGATAAAACATTGAACATGTATTAATGGTTAACTTGATCCGACTTCTTGCAAGTAAATGAAGGTATCGACTTTTCCCCCCGTTTTTTAAATTTCCCTCTGCAGTGGCTGCTCGCAAATGTGAATATTTCTGTTGTAATGATATCCTGCATCACAATTACAGAGGGAAAAGATGGTTGTGTGTGGAGGGGGAGGAGGGTTAAGATGAGATCGTGATGATGATGGTGGTGGTGATGACAAGTGTTAAAATAAGCAAGGACTACCTGCACAATACCCTGAAGAAAAGCTTCCTTTCTTTTTACCTCTCCAACCTTCAAGAGTCAAAACTGTCAGTGTAAATAAATATTCCACAACTAAGGATGTCAAATGATAATAATATCAAAGGGGTGGGGTGGGGACAGGTAAGGGTAAATAAGGGGTATGCCATGGCGGGGGGTAGGGCCAAGGGAGATATATAGGTTTGAATTATTGCATACAAGCTAATACTGAAAGCAAAATCAAGAAAAGACAAATAAGTAGGCCTATATCATTGTCAATGTAATGGAAAGTAAACTCAGAAAGAAGTTATTATCTCACAGCTGGTAATATAAGCAGGCAACAGCTTTGCTCACACATGCAATGCAGAACTCCCAAGAAGCAGAATTCTGAAACTTAATTATTTTCATTTCTTAGTCTGAGAGAACAACAGCTACTGGGAACACTGCAGTCCTCATGAGTGAACAAAGCTTGGTATTACTGAACACATACTAATATGGATGGTTGGTGAAGGGACAGAGGTAGGAGGGAGGGAGGAGGGAGGAGGGAGGAGGGAGGAGGGAGGAGGGAGGAGGGAGGAGGGAGGAGGGAGGAGGGAGAGGGAGGGGAGGAGGGAGGAGGGAGGAGGGAGGAGGGAGGAGGGAGGTGGGAGGTGGGAGGTGGGAGGTGGGAGGTGGGAGGTGGGAGGTGGGAGGTGGGAGGTGGGAGGTGGGAGGTGGGAGGAGGGTGGATGGTGGAAGGAGGACAGAGGTGGGAGGTGGGAGGAGGGTGGAGGGAGGACAGAGGTAGGAGAGGTAGGAGGGGGAGGAGGGGGAGGAGGGGGGATGTAGGACAGAGGTGGGAGGTGGGAGGAGGGTGGAAGGAGAACAGAGGTGGAAGGAGGGTGGAGGGAGGAGGGAGGACAGAGGTGGGAGGAGGGTGGAGGGAGGTGGGAGGAGGGTGGAGGGAGGTGGGAGGAGGGTGGAGGGAGATGGGAGGAGGGTGGAGGGAGATGGGAGGAGGGTGGAGGGAGATGGGAGGTGGAAGGAGAGAGATGGGAGGTGGGAGGAGGGAGATGGGAGGTGGGAGGGTGGCAGGTGGAGGGAGATGGGAAGTGGGAGGGTGGCAGGTGGAGGGAGATGGGAGGTGGGAGGGTGGCAGGTGGAGGGAGATGGGAGGTGGGAGGGTGGCAGGTGGAGGGAGATGGGAGGTGGGAGGGTGGCAGGTGGAGGGAGATGGGAGGTGGGAGGGTGGCAGGTGGAGGGAGATGGGAGGTGGGAGGGTGGCAGGTGGAGGGAGATGGGAGGTGGGAGGGTGGCAGGTGGAGGGAGATGGGAGGTGGGAGGGTGGCAGGTGGAGGGAGATGGGAGGTGGGAGGGTGGCAGGTGGAGGGAGATGGAAGGTGGCAGGTGGCAGGTGGAGGGAGATGGGAGGTGGGAGGGTGGCAGGTGGCAGGTGGAGGGAGATGGGAGGTGGGAGGGTGGCAGGTGGCAGGTGGAGGGAGATGGGAGGTGGGAGGGTGGCAGGTGGCAGGTGGAGGGAGATGGGAGGTGGGACGGTGGCAGGTGGAGTGAGGACAGAAGTGGGAGGAGGGAGGAGGGTGGAAGGTGGAGGGAGAATAGAGGAGGGTATAGGATATAATGAATGGGGTAGAGGGTGGAGGGAGGACAGAGGTGGGAAGGAAGGTGGAGGAAGGAAAGAGATGGGAGGAGGGTGGAGGAAGGAAAGAGGTGGGAGGTGGGTGGAGGGAGGAATAAGGTGGGAGGTGGGAAGTGGAAGAATAAGAGTCTGAGGAGGATATGGAACAAGGAATTGGATGGGGAGGAGGCAATTTGGATAAAAAGAAATTTCCTAAAAAAATGCAGTTAATCTTACACATAATTTGAAAAAGAGATGGGGGAGGGTCAGCAAGCTTTCAAATGGATCAATAAAGCAAGCAATGT
>NC_061845.1:15971906-15976906 GCF_019202785.1 Penaeus chinensis
CAAGAAAAGAGAATGCACATACATATTGAACAAAACCACTAGCGAGTATAAAGCAAAAGCAGTCTTGTGTGTATGTATGGGAGAAGAACCATTTGTCAATAAAATGTCAGCAAGTTTCTATAACTATTACCTATGTCAAAGCAACACTCCAGAGACTGATCAGTAACATGTTCTGGACTGTCAAAATAAGTGTTTTTTGTGATTCCCATGAAAATCATAATATCTACACTGATTTTCACTGGTCATGCCACAGGAAGCTGTATTATTATTTATTCTCTTAACCCACCCACTCCGGGATGACAGCTTATGTCATAGCTCCCACATCAAGCGCAGTCAAGCCTTTACGAAGTTGTGTGTACTAAACAGTTGTTTGCTGGTTTAGCCCTGGCTGAAATGATTGAGGAGACAATGCCCCTTGAAACTAGGCTTAAAGCCTCTTTTTAGACTCATTACCTGATTATACTAAAGCCAAGAGCATATAGAGCAAGGGCAAATTTGTTTTCAGCACTTCTAATTTTCCTCTCAACCAGCTGACACTATGCGCATCCTAGTGTGTGGTTTAGTAGTGTGCCTGGAGCTCCCATCGTGAGTGGCTTAAGCAGCCTATATACACAACACTGCATAACCAATTCTTGCCTAGTCCAAATGCTAAAGAATAAGAAATAAAAGGGAAATCCTACTATTATAACATTAGCTGAGCATTCTGCAAAGCCATTTTAACCCCAACGATCCGGTTGACATGAAAAATTTGGCTTGAGAGGTGGGTGACATGAATATATCGTTATGGAAAAATCTGGCTGTGGGCCGGGGTGACATAAACTTGCCATTTTGCACATTTTAGCTGAAGGCCGGGGTGACTGGAAAGACTCACCACTAGTGCAGGGTGATTAAACTCTTTTGGCAGTTAGAAAAGTGCTCTTGCATTATTTTCATCAATAAACAAGTGTGGAATGTAGTATCCATTAGCCATGACTGGAATAGTGCTATTTCCAGAGAGGAGACCGTTTTCATAATCAGCATCCTATTCCTGGCCACCAAAACCATTGAAGAAAGTATTACAGGAAATTGAATATAGTCTCTGCAAGGAAAATGGTCTATTACCATCTGGATCAAGCAAATGAAATGACAAATATAGACTTTAGAAAATGGCAAAAAAGCTAAAAACGCTTATGCATAAAGACAAAATAACATTCCAAAGAGGAAGCATTGAGTCTTGTCACCAAACGCGAGTGTGCCCGGCCTACAAGCCACACAGCTGTCAAAAGCAGCTGCTCACATAAGCCTAATGCTCATATTCTGATTGCCATGAAGCACCTGGATCCAATGGGTTAATACATAAATAATTAAATAAATAAATAAATGAATAAAATATGTAGAAAAAGACATGATATTCAAAATACATCAATTTGTAATAGTAAGAGAGTGCTCTAGTTTCTCGCCACATAAAAAGAGAGAACATCTAACATGACAAAAGCACTCAAACACACTCAACACACTCACAGGTGCTTTTTCTGTGAGTTAAACAGCACATACAGTTAACCTATTAAGTGACTGAGCTAATTACCATAAATTCTACTTTAAAGGGGCACCTGGGAACTCTTACTTTTCTGAACACTTTACAAAGAGAAGCTTTTTTATACTGTTATATAATAATATATTAATATATATACACAAACTGAACGTGCTACTAATTTTAGATTAATGTGTGTAAAATATTACTGAATACTAGAGAATTGCTCTGGATGTTTTAGTTTTAGTATGTCAATTGCATACAAAATGTGCACTATATCTAAACCAATAGAAAAAAAAAAGCACAAAAAGAAGGGCCTGACTGGCTGTGTCAAGTTCACTTTCAGGAAAACTGGGAAAAAATAATTAAAGGAAGTCCTCTATAAACTCTAAAAATATATATTTTCTGAAATCAATATCTAATTCCCAATAGTAAATTCTATTTTCAAACTAAACTGGCTTTCATTAACTCTTGTCTGATGTCTTATCACTAATTCATGAATGCTATGGAGATGCCAGGTGCCTCTTTCCTGTCTGAACTTCTCTGAATTTTGAGCAATCACTTACTGGGCTAACTGTAAACAATGGTCACTAAAAAAAATAAAGAAATAAAACAAAATATCAACTTGTGAAATCCCATGCTTTGTTTGGGAGGCATAGACATAATTGCATAAACAAAGAAAAATAATGATGTTAATCCAGTTAAGATATACTATCACATAATGGTGACACATTAATATCACTACCATTCTCTTAATGATAATAATGATACTAATAAAGGATGATTGCAACAATAAGATTAGGTAAACACTGGAGGGTCCACCAACTGTCTGTGATGTTAATTATGAATCAATATATGAGCACAGAAACAGTCTTACAGTGCTGGCTCCACGTCTAATATCTCCTGTCACATTAGCAATCAACAAATTATACATACTTATAACCTTATGTACAAGGAGAGGCATGAGAGTCAGACAGGTTACTATAAACACTGGCTGACTTTATTACCATTCCTTCCACAAGGAGAAAGAAATTATTTTAAAGGTGGAGGGGAAAGCATCATAAGAATAAGAGTAACAGTACTAGGATATAGAAGATATATAGAGAAAATTGAAAACACACTGTTGCTAGACCTTCCTCACAAGTGGGTTGCATGCAGACTTACCAGGAGTTGACTGCGAAGGAGGACGCTGCTGCATATGAGAGCCATACTCAGATGCTGGAGGATACTGGGGATAAGGCCCAGGCACTCCTGGACCACCAGGTACGTGTGGACCATTGGAAAACCCGTCCATGGAACTGCTGTTGGAGCCAGCTGGCGGGAAGGAATCTTGAGAGTTTGAAGAACCTGGGGACAGATTTTGTTGTTTAATTGCTGCTTCAATTTGCATTTGCAGTTGAGAGTAGAAGAATATCTGATGAGAAAATCTTAGATTGGTAGTATTCTTTTTGCACTGAACAAAAATATCGTCATCTAGCTATAGAAATGGTAAAGACATACCAGGAGAGGGCACCGATATCGTCTTCGTTGTCTTCTTCTTGGCTGCCGATTCGATCTGATTGATGATGGGGAGGGGGTCAATGCCTCCCCGGTCAAACTTGCACTCATAGGCCAGGATGTGCTTCATGTAGTGCTTGCGGAGAGTGTACGAGCCGCTGGATGAAGCCCCGATGCCCATGACAGCAGCCACATCCTTCCACTGCTTGTTCTTGGTAACCTTTTAAGAGTTGATCAATTAGTTTTATGGGATAGTAGTTTTAAGATTTAATAAATGGAAGGTTAAAACTGCATGTATGTACATCTAGGAAATAACAGAAAAAGAATCTGATCATGAATAAATGGAATATATTAAAGGAAAGGAATCAAACAAAGGAAAACAAAAAATGTTAAAAACAAACTGCAGAGACTTACCTCCACAAAGCCGCCTCGTTCCCGCACATGCAGATACAGGGCATAGAGATCAAGTGGATTCTTGCTGATGGTCGGACACGCAGTGATTGGCGTCTTGTTTTCATCCATGAAAGAGAGCAGCTTGTCGAGCCAGGCACGACGCTCAGGCGAGTCCGACATCTCATACAGTCTTGCGATGTTTTCTCCTGGCTGTTGGGAGGGAAAATGACACACTGTAAAATGCTCTCTAAATCAGGGTCATAAGAATGAATGCTCTCTAAAACTTCCCTTGATTTAGGCTGGGTGAAGTCCATGACAATCCTAAAAGTTCCTTATCAATGAATTCTGTAACTTTTTTTTTTTTCCCAATTCTCTTCAACAGAGAAAAATAGAAAGAAAACAAAAAAAATCTCCCACTTAAGAAGTCATGTAAATATGAATGAATGGGATGACTGTGTACTACTATAACATGAAATTCATTTGTTAATGGCAATCACAAGCTAATATATGACCTTGGCTCTCCAAAATTACTAGAAATTATTAAATAGAAAACTAAAAAAAATAAATAAATAAAGGAATAAAAATTAAAAGAATAAATAAATAAATAAAAAATAAGAGTTTGGCATTTATCATAAAAAAAAATAATAATAATAAAGTCAATACATATGTATAAGAAAAGGAACTTATGCTAAAGCAATTTAAAAAAAAAATATATAAAGAAACAAAATATAATCACTAATAACTACAAAGAAAGAAAATTACATAAAAAAATATATAAACAAAGAAAATAAATAGAGGACGTCACCCCTTGACTTAATAAAGAATACATTAGAAAATACCTAGAGAACTAATGAAATAATAATAAGAAGAAAAAAATAAAAATAAAAATAAACGCTGAAAGGGAAGGCGGTAAGTGAGAGCTCCACTACTTCTGGTTAGCACATTTCAACAAGCATCGGCAATAAGTTGTTGATTCCTGCAACCAGAGACTCCGTCATCCTTAGGTGTGATAAAAAATCTCCCTTTAGCTCTATCCAGAAACCTCTACCCCTTGTTACTTCTTTATGCATACTCATCACATGCAACCTTCACATCATTTGGATGTCGTAGTCTCTGGGGGCGTGGGTGTAGTCGCACCAGATAGAGAGAGAAATAATAAATACAAAAATAATAATAATAATAATAATAAATAATAGTAATAAATGAATATCAATAATAATATAATAAAGATATTTTTCTCTTTTTGTTTTTCACAAAATGCGAAAGAATGCTGGTGTGAATTTTAAAATTGAAGACTGATATCCATCCATCTCTCTGAATTGTGCTGTGCCTGTTCACTATCACCTCAGGGGGTTCAATGGGACTCATCAACTCACTTTGTCTTTGGGGAGGGGGTTTCCACATTCCAACTTTTTTTTTTGTGAACTGTGTAAGCATGGATGGATGCACATGTTTAATTTATATTTTCTTTTAAAGGACAAGTATATCAGGAAGTATAATCTTGGAAGCTGATGTAGAGACAGCAAGTAAAATCATTTGAAGAAAAACTGACCTTAGACAATTAAAATCAGTTCATCAAAACAATTGTCAAAGTACAAAA
>NC_061845.1:15981906-15984406 GCF_019202785.1 Penaeus chinensis
CTAGCCAACACCTTACTCTACGGCTTGTGTCACAAATTGTAGAAGGTGACCACAAGAAAGTACATTGAAATAATGAAATCACAACATTAACATTCGTTTATGAAACATTAAAATATAAAATGACTATCCTCATCATTTAATAAAAACAGATTATAGCTTTTGACCCACTTATAAACTAAATTCCCATACATGGTACGACATAGGCTAGTCAATCTACCTCAAAAAACACAAAAGGGAAAAAAAAAAAAAAAAAAAAAAAAAAGCTAAGAGAACAACCTTACTTAGGATGAAACTGCAAACTATTCATGATGCATAATTAGTTAAATTACAAAGGCTGTGATGGTATACTCTCATGATCGTCACTCCACCATTTCATAGCAATCTACAACACACTCGGCTAACAACCACAAAACAGGATCACTGCAACCGATCAAAAGTGAGATGAGAATTACTATATAATATGTAATGCGGTCAAAGTAGAGATAACATTGTAAATATGTATGGATTCTTAAAAGGGATAACTTGTATATAGAATTTCTTTGGAGAGCAAATCTGCTTCACAGACTGCAACAATCCCATGAAAGATATCGAAACTCCTGAAAAATCCCTAACTATGAACCTTGTTAATTGTTGCGACAATTATGACTTATCTATTTAGGTAGATATTTACATGTTTGGAGAAAAAAATCAAACAATAAATAAATGAATGAATAAATAAATAAATAAAAGATTCAAACAGTCCATAACATCACAGCCTCAACAAACAACTAACATTAAGGAAAACAAAAATGTTTATGTATTGCTTCATAATGGAAACTTTGGTCGAGCTTATGAGAATAGAACTACGAGCAACATCAATGCAGTATTCATTTTTCTTCTCTTTATATTTAAAACAGACTACAAGTAGTATGAAATGTATATATTTCTAACCAATGACAGGTCAGTAATTACACTTCAGTGAAAATCCAGTACTATGGTACCTTTCTACATTCATTACCCCTAACATTAGACAGCCACCAATTTATATACAGAGCACATCTAACACCTTTCTTTGCCTCTGCTATTTTCTTTCAGTCACAAGCAATTCCCTCTGCCTTGCGAATCCCCCCCTAGCAATGACTGACTAGGAACAGATGTCTCATCCCACTCCTAAGCCTGAAGGGCTGCCCTAACAAGCAAGGTCACTACCAACCCTGATCTTCAACCCTACCGTCTGAGTGCTGGGGCTCCTTGGCCAGCCAGGAGAATTCAGATTTTCAAATTCGTCCTGCTGTGAGGTCATGGAGGCAGCACCAGGTGAGGGGGCAGAGTTGATGGGTGTTGGTGGATGGGAGGGCGGGTGCTGGCCACCAGTCATCCCACCCGGGATGCCTCCTGGTCCTCCCATTGGGCCGTCCTTGTGGGGTTTTGGTGTGCCTGAACGGTCCTCTCCAGAAGCTGGAAAATTAAGTAATGCTGTGAGGAAGATAAAATATTTTGAATATTCCAACAACTGTAATACAAACAAAATTATATGATAAGAGTCCAATATACAAACTATACAGAAAATTAAAATAAAACCTTTATGAATTGTAAACACTGCCCTGCTAACTGAAAACAGGAGAAAATACTCAATCAACCCTAAGGCTTTCTTTGGTAACTAGAATCTATATCAAGATGTATCAGAGTACTGCCTTTATCAAGATAGCTTTTGCAATGATAAGAAATAAATCAGTCGAACATCTTACCAGCAGAGGTATTAGAAACAGTGGATTGTTGTGAAGCCTCATCCACAACTGGGTTCCCATCTGGGCCTATAGAAGGTGGGTTGGTGTTGTTCACAGAAGTGTTACTCCCCGAGTGGTCCCCAGACTCCAGTGGGGTGCTGGTGGGGGTGATTGGCTGTGGGGTGGACGTGGGAGGTGGCATGTTGTTCTGGGGGCTGTTAGGCATCCCGGGCATCCCGGGGCCATTGGGGTACATCTGGGTTGCGCCATACCCACTGATCTTGTGCTGAATGTGCTGCTTCAGGTAGTGGGTGTGTGGGGGAGTGTGGGGTCGAGGACCTCCACCACTACTACTGGCTCCAGGTTGATTTGACTGACCTGGCATCTGAACGGGTCCACCTTTTCCTGGCATGCCAGGTCCCCCAGGCATCATGGAGCTGGGCATACCACCTGGTCCCGGTGGGCCCTGGTTCATGGTCTGTCCTCCCCAACCCTGCGTCCCGAAAGGAGGATACCCGTATGGCTGGCTGGGGGGAACATGGTTGTTGGGCGGGGGCCGTGGGGGATACTGATGGCCTGGCGGCATGGAAGAAGGGGGACCCTGAGGGCCCTGAGGACCCTGTGGAGCGCCAGGGGGAAAGTTTTGTGGGTATGGCTGCATTATGGGCCCCTGGGGTCTTACTGGGGGGTATTGGTGGCCTGCTTGGTAGCCTGGCTGCCCATATGGGGGTCCAGGGGGCCCACTGGGTGGCATGTGGCCTAGCTTTGTGGGATAGCCATGCGGCCCAGAGGGA
>NC_061845.1:15999406-16004406 GCF_019202785.1 Penaeus chinensis
ACGAAAATGAGTTCCTCATTTTCTTGGAAGAGCGATGTAAAGCAGTAAAGGGAGAAGATTAGAGACACAGATCCTTATAAAAAAAAAGCCCCCAAAACAAAATCCCCTCTACGGAAGGGGGGGAAAGAACTACCCCTTCACCCCTCTACCCCTCCCCTCTCTCATAACCCCTTTGCAATCCCCTCGGGGCAGGCAGGTACTTGGGTACACGGGTCACTGCAGCGAAAGCAACAAAGCTCCCCACCCCCTCCGGATAAAGGGTTCCCTCCTGAAAGTAATTTACTCGAAACGCCAGACACACGACCGCCCTCATTTTTCTTCTCTTCTCTTCTCTTCTCTCTCTCTCTCTCTCTCTCTCTCTCTCTCTCTCTCTCTCTCTCTCTCTCTCTCTCTCTCTCTCTCTCTCTCTCTCTCTCTCTCACAACGCCACAATCGCCTGACCCTCCAAAGCACGTCCTGCCTACCCCCCCTCTCCCCCGGTCACGTCCCCCGAGGGCGCCACGAGCCATTAGCCTCTGCAAAGCCCCACCGCAACGCATAAAAAAATCAACGCATCTGGAGGCCATAACAGGACCTCTCCCCCCCCCCCTCTCCCATTCCTACCCGCCTCCATCTCCCGCACGAGCACACGCACGAACACGCAAGACAATCTACAGCACGTTCAAGAGACAACTCTACGCTGACGACGACGACGACGACGACGAAGGGATGCGCACGACACACGCTAAATGAAAACTGCCAGATCGCTGGACAATGTATAAAACTAAGAGAAAATAAATTGTAATGAAATCAAATGAAACCTACCAACGTTACTCACTTTAAAGTAACGAAGGACACGAACATGAAAGTTAGCAAGAGGGGGAAGGCAGGAGCGGGGGGGGGGAGGAAAAATAAGAGGGAGAGGAAGGAGGGAGAGGAAGGAGGAGGAGGGAAGGTGAGAGGAAGAAAGGGAGAGGGAGAATGAAAGGGTAAGAAAGGATTGAGGAAGGGGAGAAGGGAAGAAAAAAAAAAACAAAAAAAAAAACGGAAGGAGACAAGTAACAAGATTCACGTTTCGTCCAAAAAGTAATGAACTTTATTCTTTTGATATTAACAAGACAATTCAACAGAGGACGAGAAGCAGATGACGAAAGAGACTGGCGTGAAGGAAGAGGAGGAGGAGGAGGAGGAGAAAGAAGAAAAATAGCATCCAGGGGGAACAGAGGATGGGAAGACATGACAATACACAAAATGGCAAAAAGGATCCAACCTCCCCCCCCCCCTCATCCAAACCTCATTGCAAACAGAAGTTGCAGGGGTTGCCGCTCGTCTCAACCACTTATCTCCTGATAACCAAAGGCAAGGTTATTTCCGCTGGCTAATTGGAAGCTGGAGATGGGGGGAGGGAAGGGGAGGGGAAAGGAGGAAGAGGGGGGGGGGAAGAGAACAGTTATGCAAGTGTTAAAGCGTTCACCTCTTGCTATCATTGTTGGGTTATTTTTCGTTCTTATTAGGATCAGAAAGGAAGGGAAGGGAAGGGAGCAAGAGCAAAGGGGGACAGAAAGATGCCGAATGCGAAAAAAACAAAGAGGAAAAAAATACGTTTGCCGTGGCGGCACAGTCCCGGCGATAAACAAGGCAGCGAGATTAGCAAGAACACTAATTAAACTTTTTCTCAAGCGGACACGAAAACGAGGCAGGGCAGGAAAGCAAGGCTTGGCGAGAAGACGGAAGAGTTGACAGGGAGGCTGACAAGGGCAGGAGTACAGATAGGGAGGGGGAGATGAAGGGGGTAGAGGAAAGGAGGGGAAGGGGTAGAAGGCAAGGGAGGGGGATAAAGGTAGACATGGGGGCATGGGTATAAGGCGACCACGGAGAAGGGAAATGGCAGGTGGAGATGAAACCGGGGAAGCGAGACAGGGAGGGGTCAGGGGAAGAAGGAGGTAGTGAAGAGGATATGGAAAAGGGAAGGAGAAGAGGAGAGAGAGGAAGATAGAAAGGGGAAAGTCAGAGGGGCAGGGAGAGCAGAGGGACCACGAGGGTGCCAGCCAAAGCTCGCAGGGCTGGTGGTGGCGTCCGTGGCTCCCAGAATAGCGTAGGGCGGTAGGGTCACGACCCTAATGTGCTGCTCGCATCATGCTGGCTGGCTCTCCCGCGCGCGCGCACGCCCGCCCTCCAGCCCTTCCGCCTTGCAACGCCCAACTCGTCGTTCGCAACGAACACCCGAGTGTGAAAGCAGACGAGCCACGAGGGAAATAAATGAATTGCGGGGTGAACGGCCATGGCTCGTGCCGCTCACGCATTTCGAGTTGAGGGAAATTACAGAAAAAGAGGGGAGGTGAGGAAGGAAGGAGAGAGAGGATACGGGAAGGAGAGGATGAGGGAGGGAGGGATTAAGAGGGTAGGGAGGGAGGGGAGGGAGGGGAGGGAGGGAGGGAGGGAGGAGAGAGAGAGAGGGGGGGAGAGAGAGAGAGGGGGGGAGAGAGAGAGGGGGGGAGAGAGAGAGAGGTGGGGAGAGAGAGAGAGGGGAGAGAGAGAGAGAGGGGAGAGAGAGAGAGAGGGGAGAGAGAGAGAGAGAGAGAGAGAGAGAGAGAGAGAGAGAGAGAGAGAGAGAGAGAGAGAGAGGGGGGGGAGAGAGGGGGAGAGAGAGAGAGGGGGGGGGAGGGAGAGAGGGGGAGAGAGAGAGAGGGGGGGGAGAGAGGGGGAGAGAGAGAGAGGGGGAGAGAGAGAGGGGGGGGAGAGAGAGGGGGGGAAGGGAGGAGAGAGAGGGAGAGAAAGAGGGAGAGAGAGAGGGAGAGGGAGAGGGGAGAGGGAGAGGAGAGGAGGAGAGGGGAAGGGAGAGGGAGAGAGAGAGAGAGGAGAGAGAGAGAGAGAGAGAGAGAGAGAGAGATGAGAGAGAGAGAGAGAGACGAGATGAGACGAGAAGAGAGAGAGAGAGAGAGGAGACAGAGAGAGAGAGAGGTTCCCTAAACAACTCCGAGCCCGAATAATCTGTAGTAATCTCAGGAGGAGTTACGACATCTTAAAAAGCACATTCTGTCTGGCCATTCCGCCCACTTGTGGCATAACAACTCCCCCCCCCCCACCCACCCATCCAACACATACGTACGAAGATGAAGAATCGGCAACAGCCAAACAACCCTGAGCTTCACCGCATGGAATCTGTGACGAGTTCACGCGGTGTGCCATCTTGTTCCGCACACGCTTTGATACCCCCTCCCCCCACCCCGCCCCCCCCCCCCAACCATTACTCTTCCTTTTACCCGCGGACGGTACTTACACACATACACACACGCAGACATACAAGGTGAATCAACCTCCTCACCAAGAGAGGGAATGGGCATCAAGAAACGCAAGGAAAACGAAACCGAGGTGGCAACGAACTGCAGCGTAGAGGACAATGGCACAACCCCCATTTGCAGTCCCAACAGCAGAAAACAGAGCAGCAGACGTAATGGCATCGCTCATACCACTCCTCGCCGCCGCAAGAACAGCAGCGGGGAGTCTGCAGCAGGACCATCAAGTGACGGAGGCGATACGACGGCGTCCGCGCAGACACTGACTAATCATCTCGCAACGGGAGGCTCGCCAATACCGCCTGCTGCCACCTCCTCCACCTCCAAGGTCAGGGTCAAGGTCGCCACACTAACTCACCTCCACCCCCTCTCCCCTTCCCAATAACCCCTTCCCTCACCGGGCCTACCCTATCCCTCCCCTCAACCCTATACCCGGGGCCCTTTCACCCAACCCGCCTATCTGACCCATTTCTGGCACACGTGCTCAACTTTCTCTTATCATCATTATCATCATCACCACACACACACACGGATTATGGCTACTATGCCCCGTCTCTCTCTCTCTCTCTCTCTCTCTCTCTCTCTCTCTCTCTCTCTCTCTCTCTCTCTCTCTCTCTCTCTCTCTCTCTCTCTATTTATCTACCTCTAATTCTCTCTCTCTCTCTCTCTCTCTCTCTCTCTCTCTCTCTCTCTCTCCTCTCTCTCTCTCTCTCTCTCTCTCTCTCTCTCTCTCTCTCTCCAAATTCCTTGCCTTAACTTGCCATTCCAGCCCCTAGCCCCCCCCCCCCCTTCCCTGCCACGATGCCCATGGGTCACAAGGGTCAGAGTCGCGCAAATATTGACCCCATCAACGGCTCCGGTCGGTCTAGTGACGTCAAACTCGGAAGGGGGTGAGAGACGGGGGGGGGGAGGGGAGGAGGAGGAGGAGGAGGAGGAGGAGGAGGAGGAGGAGGGGAGGAGGAGGAGGGGAGGAGGAGGAGGGGGAGGGGAGGAGGGGAGGAGGAGGAGGAGGGGGAGGAGGAGGAGGAGGAGGAGGGGAGGAGGAGGAGGAAGAGGAGGAGGAGGAAGAGAAGGGAGGATGGGGAGGGAAAGGGGGAGGGGGGGGGGAGGAGGAGGGAGGAGGAGGGAGAAGGAGGAGGGAGGAGGAGGGAGGAGGAGGAGGAAGAGGAGGAGGAGGAAGAGGAGGGAGGAGGAGGAGGAGAAGGAAGAGGAGGGAGGAGGAGGAGGAAAAGGAGGAGGAGGAAGAGGAGAAAGGAGGAGGAGAAGGGAGGATGGGGAGGGAAAGGGGGAGGGAAAGGGGGAGGGGGGGAGGAGGAGGAGGGAGGAGGAGGGAGAAGGAGGAGGGAGGAGGAGGGAGGAGGAGGAGGAGAAGGGAGGAGGAGGAGGAGAAGGGAGGAGGAGAGGAGAAGGGAGAGGAGGAGGAGGAGAAGGGAGGAGGAGGAGGAGAAGGGAGGAGGAGGAGGAGGAGAAGGGAGGAGGAGGAGAAGGGAGGAGGAGGAGGAGGAGAAGGGAGGAGGAGGAGGAGGAGAAGGGAGGAGGAGGAGGAGGAGAAGGGAGGAGGAGGAGGAGGAGAAGGGAGGAGGAGGAGGAGGAGAAGGGAGGAGGAGGAGGAGAAGGGAGGAGGAGGAGGAGGAGAAGGGAGGAGAAGGGAGGAGGATAAGGGAGGAGGATAAGGGAGGAGGATAAGGGAGGAGGATAAGGGAGGAGGATAAGGGAGGAGGATAA
>NC_061845.1:16016906-16041906 GCF_019202785.1 Penaeus chinensis
CCGGCGAGGGTCAAGAAGTACGAACGGCGAGGTAAGGGCGGGTGGGCGGGCAAGTGGGGCAGAGGAGCCGAGGGGAGACGGCCGGAGGGGAGCGAGAGGGTAGGGGCAGAGAGAGGCAGCGGCACAAAGTGTGTGTGTGGGTTAAAGCAGAGATGTCCGCGGGGGGTTCCCCTTTCGCCTTAGTCCAGTCCACTTTAAAGCGTAGAGTCACAACAGTCAAGTCGAAGTGTGTGAGGCAAGCACACCGCCGCAGCCTCCTCCTCCTCCTCCTCCTCCTCCTCCTCCGTCGCAGCCGCCTTCCACTCGTCAAGCACCCGCCGCCCGACGTCACCCGCGCGCCCGCTTTCCCAGCCCCCGACGCCATCCCCTTCCCCCCTCCTTTCCGCATCCCTCCACCGCATCATTCCACTTCCTCATCCGTACTGTCCTCCTCGTCTTTAGCTTTTCAATTCCTCTGCAGGTAGCTCCGAGCTCGCCCTAGCCATTGTTAAGTCACCATACCTTAGGATTACTGGATTCACCATTCTGGTTCTCATCAAAATTCTTTATGTGGGTCATCTGCCTCTCAATCCACGTGGGGTGATTCATAAACAAACAAGTACTACCAACAACAGTAACATTCGATAATCAATATCCGAAACAAAAACAAAACAAAAAAATCAAGAGCAAATGCAGACGCAGCCAACACAGACGAGCCGGACGGCCTGGCGGACCGACAGACAAGCTCCCACCACAGTATTTACACACGGGGAAGCCCTTCAAATAATAATAGGTCACACGTGCTCCGTCACATCCCAAGTGCACACAACACGCTAACGCCGCGGGCTGCAATAGTGCCAAAAATTGATTTAAAAAAATAATCAAAATACAATAACGACAACAAAAAAGTTAATAAAAATATTTACGCATGCATAACATTTTATATATATAATATATATTTATAATATATACATACAAATATATGTATGTATATACATATATCTATATTCATATTTATACATATACATGTCATGTTTATATATACATACATACATATATATATAAATATATATATTAAGATTTAAACATATACACATATATTCGCTTTTACATACATATGTACACAAGTCTTCACATGCATATATACGTATATATAAACATATACACACATACACATATATATACATACACACAAATATACATATACACACAAATATACATATACATATACATAATTTATACATATACATATACATAATTTATACATATACATATACACATATACATATAAAATCATGCATATGTATATGTATATGCGTGTGTATAAAACGCATTCAAATTACGAGGCTAATCCCGCAACATGCAAGACGGCCCAGCCAACACCAAGACCGACAGACAAACGCCCTCTCGCGCGCCGGCGCCCACGACACCGGGACTACCATGAAAAAAACAAAGAAATCTCGAGACGACAACACCCAACCGCACCTTTCGCCCGGCTCCGGGGGGGAAGGGAAGGGAAGGGAAGGGAAGGGAAGGGAAGGGAAGGGAAGGGAAGGGAAGGGAAGGGAAGGGAAGGGAAGGGAAGGGAAGGGAAGGGAAGGGAAGGGAAGGGATGGGAAGGGAAGGGAAGGGAAGGGAAGGGAAGGGAAGGGAAGAGAAGGGGAAGGGGAAGGGGAAGGGAAGGGGAAGAGAAGGGGAAGAGAAGGGGAAGGGAAGGGGAAGGGAAGGGGAAGGGGAAGGGAAGGGAAGGGAAGGGAAAGGGGAAGGGAAAGGGGAAGGGGAAGAGAAGGGGAAGGGAAGGGAAGGGAAGGGAAGGGAAGGGAAGGGAAGAGAGGGGAAGGGAAGAGAGGGGAAGGGAAGGGAAGGGAAGGGAAGGGAAGGGGAAGGGAAAGGGAAAGGGAAAGGGAAAGGGAAAGGGAAAGGGAAAGGGAAAGGGAAAGGGAAAGGGAAAGGGAAGGGGAAAGGGAAGGGGAAGGGGAAGGGGAAGGGGAAGGGGAAGGGGAAGGGGAAGGGGAAGTGGAAGTGGAAGTGGAAGTGGAAGGGAAGGGAAGGGAAGGGGAAGGGGAAGGGGAAGGAAAGGGAAGGGAAGGGAAGAGAAGGGAAGAGAAGGGGAAGGGAAGGGAAGGAGGAAACTGGAGACCGGTAGATACAGAGACAAGAGAAAGCCGAGTGGGAAACGCGACCAATGGCGTGCCAACGAGGAAGAGGGACCGCAAGTGAGGTAGACAGACGTCGAACAAAACAAGAATCATAGGAATCAAGAAAGAGGGAAAGGGGAGAGCTAATGGAAGAGCGGGAGACGGTAGACGGACAAAGAGAAAATGAAAGAGTGGGAGGGAGGGAGCGCGAACGACGGGCAGCGGCAGGGCGAGAGAGGTGATGGCGGGTGTAGCGGCGGCAGAGAAGATGGCGGTTGGGATTGCGTGCGTGTGTGTTCGTTCGTGCGTCGTCCCTCCCGCAAAGGGCCGGGACCCGCTCAGCACGGACGAAAGCACATTCGAACACAGTGTGGAAGTATACAGACCCATACGACATCAACAATTATATTTCCAACTGTAGAAGAAGTTGGGCCCAAACACTCCGAGCAGAAAAAAGAAAGCCTCAGCGGCGGCGGCAGCAACGTCAGAACCCGCACTGCTACTCCCCCAGACCCGCGCCTCCCCCCCCCCCCCCCCCCCCCTCCTCTCGACCCGGGAATGGCTGCACAGAGACAAAACTTAGTGACGCCCGAAGCGCCGCCGCCTCGCCGGGAGAGATTTCTCCTCTTCAGGGGGACGAGGATACGCTATAGTATATACGTTTGCCTTTGAATGCATGTTTTTTTGTTTTTTTTTAAATACGACTTGTATCTGTGTGTGTGCGTGTATGTGTGTATGTGTATGTGTACGTGAGTGTGCGTGTGCGTGTGCGTGTGTATGTGTGCGTGTGTATGTGTGCGTGTGTATGTGTGCGTGTGTATGTGTGCGTGTGTATGTGTGCGTGTGTATGTGTGCGTGTGTATGTGTGCGTGTGTATGTGTGCGTGTGTATGTGTGCGTGTGTATGTGTGCGTGTGTATGTGTGCGTGTGTATGTGGGCGTGTGTATGTGTGCGTGTGTATGTGTGCGTGTGTATGTGTGCGTGTGTATGTGTGCGTGTGTATGTGTGCGTGTGTATGTGTGCGTTTGTATGTGTGCGTGCGTGCGTGAGCGTGCGTGTGCGTGTGTGTGCGCGCGCGGGTGTGTGCGTGTGTAATTATAAATATATATATATATATATATATATATATATATATATATATATATATATATATATATATATGCATATATATATGTACTATAATTATAAAAATACATATATATGTATATATATACAAACATATATATATAAATATAAATATAAATATAAATATAAATATATATATAAATATAAATATATATAAACATATATGAATATATAAACAAATATATTTATATCTATCTATATATAAATATAAATATAAATATACATATAAATATATATAAATATAAATATAAATATATACATAAATATAAATATATACATAAATATTAATACATATATATAAATATTAATATATATATAATTATATATAAGTATATAAATATATAAATGTATAAATATATATATATTGTGTGCGTGTGCGTGTGATAAATATTCAAAAACAAACAAACACACTCGCACACGCATACACCGCATATAAAGCACAGATAGATGGGTGGATGTTTATGAAATACCTTGTATACTTTTGAAAAAAGGATAGTAGGGTTGGACGGTAAACGTACACGCCTAGATAGTATGTGAAGAAATAAGAGAGCTTCGCGAGAAAAGAGGAGAGGAAAAAGGGGGTGGGGGGGGAGATGGCAGGCCAGATGGTAGCAGGATCAGAGGGAAAGGCTCGCCGGACCGGATTGCGAGGAGGAGGAGGAGGAGCAGGGGAGAAGAATCTCTCTCTCTCTCTCTCTCTCTCTCTCTATATATATATATATATATATATATATATATATATATATATATATATATATATATACGGAAGTACATATCTGCATACGCGTCATTTTCCGTAGACGTCGGGAGAGCAGCCAACAAGAAAGCAGACACACAAACCCTCTATATGTATACCCCCCCCCGTCCGTCCGTCCTCCCTCCCACCCTCCAGCTCACCATTACGTAATTGCTCCCTCGACTTCATATTCCCACATCAAAGGGGAGCGATTTCCGCGTTCTGCACCAGGAAACTTGGCACTCTCAAGCGTCCGCTCGGCTCGGGAGGCGCGTGGGCGTGTGTCCGCGCGTCTTTCCGTGTTTTCCCGAAATAATGGGCGCATTTTTATTTCTCTCATGATATCTTGAATGGATAGTCTTACCTGAGCCTCCCTTATACCTTTCTCTCTGCTATACTCACATTACTTCTCCTCTGTCCTTTAGGAGAAGTAATCCTCATCCCATTCTCGTACTCTTTTTCTCCCCTCAGTCATCAGGCTCTGACACCTCTCCTTCTCCTCCAATAATACTTGATCCATAAACCTGTGTCTTATTTTTTCATTGACTCATTCGCCAAGCACCACCCTATCCGCTCCCCTCTCCTGCCCTTCGCCTGCCTTCCTTCCGCGGGCGAGCAGAAGCGTGCTTGTCGCCGTGTATTTTGTATTCCAAGCTGCGCGAGCGGGCCTCCTCCAGCTCCAGCACCCGTCCCTGCATGCCGCGCTGGCGACTCATTCACGCCGCCGCATACCTGAGTGTGCCCGAGTGACCTTTTGACCTCTCCGACCCGACCGACGCCCGACGACCGTAGGACGCCCGACGCCGTCAGCCAGCTTGCCAGCCATCCTTTACGCCCGTCCATTCGCCCGCCCGCCAGCCTGCCTGCCCAACTGCCTGCCCGCCTGCCAGCCTGCCAGCTCGCTCGCCCGCCCGCCCGCCCGCCCGCCCGCTCGCCCGTCTTGTCTTGCCCTGCCTTGCCTTGGACATCCCCTCCCCTTCCCCTCCCTCGCACCTACCCCTCCCACCTCAGCCCTCTCCGACAGCTCGCTCGCTCACTGCTTGCAAGATTTCCGAGATACGTTCCTCCCCCTTAGGCTCTATTCTCTCTCCCCCCTCCCCCCCCTTCTCTCTCTCTCTCTCTCTCTCTCTCTCTCTCTCTCTCTCTCTCTCTCTCTCTCTCTCTCTCTCTCTCTCTCTCTCTCTCTCTCTCTTTTTCTTCCTTCCCGCATCCTAAAGTTTCGTGTTCCCTATGACCCCCACAGTCTGAAACGGGCCGTCGCGGTACGGTAAGTCACGTATGCACCGTATCCTGCTTATATACCTACATACACGCAAGCAAGCGAGCTTATACATAGGTTCAAGTATTTCCCCTCTCCTCGTGTGTGTGTGTGTGTGTGTGTGTGTGTGTGTGTGTGTGTGTGTGTGTGTGTGTGTGTGTGTGTGTGTGTGTGTGTGTGTGTGTGTGTCAAACGCTGCAGGACAATGGCTGATCAACATCCCGGAAAGAGAGGGAGAGAAAGAAAGAAAGAGAGAGAAAGGGAGGGAGGGCGAGAGCAAGAGCAAAAAGAGAGGAAGTGTGTATCCCTTGCAAATTACACAAGGGGGGGGGGGGGGGTGTAGCAGGTGGGATTGCCACGCTAGAGAGAGAGAGAGAGAGAGAGAGAGAGAGAGAGAGAGAGAGAGGAGAGAGAGAGAGAGAGAGAGAGAGAGAGAGAGAGAGAGAGAGAGAGCGTGTGCGTGCGTGAATACATATATACATATATACATATATACATATACACATATATACACACATATACACATATATACACACATATACACATATATACACACATATACACATATATGCACACATATACAAATATATGCACACATATACACATATATGCACACATATACACATATATGCACACATATACACATATATGCACACATATACACATATATGCACACATATACACATATATACACATATATGCACACATATACACATATATGCACACATATACAATATATATATATATATATATATATATATATACATGTTTATATATATGTATATATATGTATATATATGTATATATATGTATATATGTATATGTGTATATGAGTATATGTATATATATACATATACATACACATATATACATACATACATATATACATACATACATATATACATACATATATGTATAGTAGAGAAGACTTTATCCATCGCCCTCACCCCTTAAAAAGGAACGCTATGAATGACTACTCCCTCATGTCAAAAATATAGTTTGAAGAGAAATTCCCAGCCTGCCCCCCCCCCCCCCCCCCCACGCATCCACGAGCCTCGCATCGTAATGGACGTGACAGTAATTGAGACCCATGATCTGGCATCCTCGCCCTCTCGCTGGCACCTACGCGCGCTCGCACACACGCACACAATATAACATCGCCTCTGCACCCTTTGGGCAAGCCTTCTACAAGCCCCAGCCAAACCAAACTAAATACTCAAACCTGGCACCTGGCACTACCATCCGATCATTATACCCTTACAGATGCACGTTTACATAAACAACTGGTATAAGGTGACTAACACATTTTCAATTACTGTCAATAATTTATCTAGACGTCTTTTACCATAAAAATACGAAAATAACTACAAATAATGACGGCACAGTGCCACCCTTCCCCTCGTCCCTTTCCTCTCAATCAGGCAGCCGACAGGATTATCAACACCCCCTCACTTTCGCCACTCCCCTCCTCCACTACCACCCCCCGGGTCTGCCCCCTATCTCCCGTCCCCTCTCACCCCACTACCCCGTTTTTCTCCTGATGCCACGATAAACAAATCCACGCGGCTTCCAACGTCATCGAGTCACAAACATGTAGACACCCTTGCCTCCTCCTCTCCTCCCTTCCCCTCGCCTTGCCACCCTTGCCAGCCCCTTAAGCCCGTACTTTGCTGCTTCTCCCCCTCCTCTCCTGCTCCTACCCCTCCCTTCTCCCTACCTGACCTGGTCACGTGACTTAGTCACCATGTTAGCGCACGGGGGAAGGGTGGGGTAAGGAAGGGGGCCCCCACGAACCACAGAATAGAGATAAGAGTCCGCGCCGCCTAACCCTTCCCCTTCCCCCTCCATCCTTCCCTCCACCTCTCTCTTTCTCACCGGTTTTATCGCGCTTTAGAGATAAGGTGATATATCCCTTCACTTGTCGTTCTTATCATTCCCCCTTCGTGGTACAGAGGGAGAAGGGGGTGGCTTGGGAAAGGACGGGAACAGTGCATGCAGGGAATAAGGGAACGAACACAGGAAAGAAGTTAGGTCGAGCCAGGAAGAGGAGAAAAGTCTGAGTGAATATCGAGACTGATCCTGAAACAAACAAAATATCACACCCTGGCTGGCCGGAAGCAATTCTATGAAGTTACATAAAAATGAGACATCCACTCAGATACACTTAAAAAAACATATATCCATATCACACACTAGGACAACAAGCAAGAGCAGCCAAAATGAATACATGCATATATTAAAAACGGTTATAAAACAAAAGAACTAGGATGAGGATGAGAAGAAGAAAACTAAGAAAAACCAAGGTTGAACACAAGTCCCAAGGTGCTAGAAGAATTGTAGCTAAAGTCAAAGCTTTGGTGCACTCACAACACAGCGAGGGGCAGTTGCACTACGACACGTGGTATACCTAGGTAGGGGAGAGAGAAAACACATGAGTAAATCGCACATAAGCATGGATCTCGAAAAAGATCATAAGGCATCAAATAATAATGGTTGTGGTAGTAATAACAGTAACAATTATGGTAATAATAATAATAATAATGACGATGATGACAATAATAATAATAATAATACGATGATGATGACAATAATAATAATAATAATAATAATAATAATAATAATAATAATAATAATAATAATAATAATAATAATAATAATAATAATAATAATAATAATAATAATAATAATAATAATAACAATAACAATAACAATAACAATAACAATAACAATAACAATAACAATAATAATAATAATAATAATAATAATAACAATAACAACAATCAACCAAATATCTCTTGTGGATATTATAGTTAAAATACATGGTCGAGAGGGAAACCATGAACATGGATGCAAAAAAATAACAACTAAAATATTTAAAAAAAACAAAAAAAAAACATAATAATGGGGAAAATCTGATTTCACGCAAAATAATCGAAGCAATTCACAAGAAAAATAAATGAATAAATACATAAACATAAATACCAAATTAACGAGTAAATAAACATAGACCGGTGAAAGGACCCAGAACCAGCCAGCCAGTCTACACCTAAAGCGACAGCAGCACGAGAGGCCGAAGCAGGAGGAGACAGGAGTGGGGGGGGGGGGGGATATAAGCGAAGGGGAAGGGGCAATCCAGGGGAGAGGAGGAAAGAAGATAAGAGACGGAAAGGATGAGAGAGGAAAGGAGGGGTGGGCGGGTGAGAAGGGATGGGGTTAGGACAGCAAGCAAGCCCACCCCTGGCAAGACACAGGACAACACGATAACAGCGCCCGCACGGAAGCACGCACGCAGTCCCGTCAGCGATCAGCTTTCTCCACTAATACTCTTGACTGTTATGTTGGCTTCAACAGAGTGAGTGAGTGAGTGAGTGAGTGAGTGAGTGAGTGAGTGAGTGAGTGAGTGAGTGAGTGAGTGAGTGAGTGAGTGAGTGAGTGAGTGAGTGAGTGTGGAGAGAGAGAGAGAGAGAGAGAGAGAGAGAGAGAGAGAGAGAGAGAGAGAGAGAGAGAGAGAGAGAGAGAGAGAGAGAGAGAGAGAGAGAGAGAGAGAGAGCGCGCAAGCATGCAGGTGAACATTTGAAGACACGAGTATGTATACGGACAAGGCCCTAAAGGAAACCGCGGGAGCGTGTGCGCGTGTGCATGTGGAAGTGTTTACACATGTAGGGAGGCAGCAAGGGTGAGCTAGCACCAGGGCGGCAGGGTGGTGAGGCAATACACAAGCAGGCACAATGATATGACCGGCAAGTATAGTTACCATGTCACTACGAGAGGCCGCCCACGAGATCGGTGCTGAGGCCCTGGGCGGGACGAGGCCGGGCCAGGCGAGGCGGAGGCAGGGGCAGAGGCAGAAGCAGGGGCAGGGGCGGGGCGCGGCGGCGTCCGGCCTCTAGGCGTCGGCAGAAGCCCTTGCGACCTGTGCAGATCCTAGGGACACCACCACGGGGAGGTCCTCTAGTGCCATGGCCACCTCCTCCTCCCTTCCTCTCTCTCTCTCTCCTCCTCCCTCTCGCTTGCCTCCCTCCTCCTCCTCCTTCTCCTCCTACACCACCACCACCACCTCCTCCTCCCCCTCCTCCTCCTCCTCCACCACCACCGCTTCTTCCGCCGCCGCCTTTTCTTTCTCCTCCTCCTCCTCCTCCTCCCTCTCCTCCTCCTCCTCCCCAGGGGCGGCGAGGGGGGGTGGGAGGGCGGGGGGGCGTCGCTCCCAGAGCACGACGACGAGCTCGACGGCACTCGAGGGGGTGGGGGCCGCCAAGCGCCTGTCGAGGTGGGCAGTGCGGAGAGTTAAGGCCTGGCTGGCACTCTGGCACAAGGCACTCACACCACACAGCTTCCAAAACCCAACCCACACTCACACGCTAACATTACCCATACTCATGCACATAAGTGTTTGTGTGTGTGTGTGTGTGTGTGTGTGTGTGTGTGTGTGTGTGTGTGTGTGTGTGTGTGTGTGTGTGTGTGTGTGTGTGTGTGTGTGTTTTACTGGTGTGTCAACGTGTAAGTGCAAACCTATTTGAGTACATGCAATGTCAACAATGCAAAGAGGAATATGGAGAACATAATCTATGCTACTGACTTTGTTAATATACAATCCTAACTGAGGAATGTCACAATAAATGAAAAAAATGTGAGAGAGAGAGAGAGAGAGAGAGAGAGAGAGAGAGAGAGAGAGAGAGAGAGAGAGAGAGAGAGAGAGAGAGAGAGAGAGAGAGAGAGAGAGAGAAATGGGGGGGGGGGGGGAGAAAAGGGGGCGGGCGGGAGGGGAAAGGGCCTGTCCGAAACTAATTGGGTGCGTGTGTGCATGTCATTTCCTCACTCCACTCAACCCCTTCCCTCCCTTCCCCCGGCCCTGGCCCGTTATCATCCCCTCCCCTACCCCTTACACACCACCACACAATCAGCTGATCAGTCCACGCGGCAACGTTTCATTACACACTTCCGGCTTCCACCAACGCAACCGGCAACGTTCCTCCGGGAAAATAGATCTTTCCATTTTCTCTCCACGTACACGAACACGTACACATAAACGCGCGCACACACAAACACACACGGGCACACACGGGCACACACGCACGCACGCACGCACGCACGCACGCACGCACAAGCTTCTCTTCCAGCAGTGTCAGGCGTCTATATAGCCAGGTCTGCTAACCAGTTGGCCAATTAATCTAAGCCATAACAACGTAAATAAATAAATAGATATAGAAAGAAACATCGAACGAAAAAAAAAAAATGTCGGCGGTCAAGATATCAGCGACTCCTTTAGATTAGCGGAGGAGGAGCGATAATGAGACAAAGGGCGAGGTGACGATGAGGCAGATGAGTGACGATGATGACTGACGAGTGTTAATAATAATGAAGAAGATGACGGAGATCTCCACAGGGTTATATAAATAAATAAGCAAGACACTCTCGAGATCATAAATAAGTCTAGTTCATGGAATGCAGAACTAGTCTTAAAATATATATAAAACAGTGTGAAGTAAGATTAAAATATTGAATTTTAGATAGAATATAGAATGAGAGAGGGGGTGATTGTGTTAAAGGCGACGCTGTACTAACACTATATGGTGATAAGGGTAAATTAACAAACTTAAGAAGAGTCGAGGAGGAGGAGGAGGAGGAGGAGGAGGAGGAGGAGGAGGAGGAGGAGGAGGAGGAGGAGGAGGAGGAGGAGGAGGAGGAGGAGGAGAAGAAGGAGGAAGAAGAAGAAGAAGAAGAAGAAGGAGGAAGAAGAAGAAGAAGGAGGAAGAAGAAGAAGAAGAAGAAGAAGAAGAAGAGGAAGAAGGAGGAAGAAGAAGAAGGAGGAAGAAGGAGGAAGAAGAAGAAAGAAGAAGAAAGAAGAAGGAGGAAGAAGAAGAAGGAGGAAGAAGGAGGAAGAAGGAGGAAGAAGAAGAAGGAGGAAGAAGAAGAAGAAGAGGAAGAAGAAGAAGGAGGAAGAAGAAGAAGAAGAAGAAGAAAAGAAGGAGGAGAAGAAGAAGAAGAAGAAGAAGAAGAAGAAGAAGAAGAAGAAGAAGAAGAAGAAGAAGAAGAAGAAGAAGAAGAAGAAGAAGAAGAAGAAGAAGAAGAAGAAGAAGAAGAAGAAGAAGAAGAAGAAGAAGAAGAAGAAGAAGAAGAAGAAGAAGAAGAAGAAGAAGAAGAAGAAGAAGAAGAACAACAACAACAACAACAACAACAACAACAACAACAACAAAGAAAGAAGACGGGGGAGGGATGCAAGGACCAGACAAGACAAGTCTGAGTCACGCGGAAGGGTTTCGAGGCGTCCAAAGCGTTACTCCAAGTGGGTAGCGCCGGCATTCGAAAGGGGTAGCCGGTGGGTGGCTCTGCATGGGAATGGAAAAGGGAGGAGGGGTAGGAAAAGGAGGGATGATGGGTGGGTGGGGGAATGAAAGGGGGGGAAGCGGAGGGAGGAGGGGAGGGAAAAGGGAGAAAGGCGGAGGGAGGAGGGAAGGGAAAAGGGAGAAAGGCGGAGGGAGGAGGGAGATGAGGCGCCTGGGGAGAGGAGGAGAAGAGGGGGAGATCAAGTGGGGAGATAGCGGCAAGGGTCTGAGAAAGGAGAGAACCATGCACTTAGGACGGCTTAAAAGATAGGGAGGGGAAGAAGGGGAGACCCAAGTACAAAAAAAATGATAAGGGAAGCGAAAAATGTAACGAGATAAAGAAACAGATGCAATAATAAAGATAGAGATAGGGATAGGGATAGGGATAGAGATAGAGATAGGGATAGGATGAGGGAGAGGGAGAGAAACACTGGGCACTGAACCAAAATTCAAACCGTTCGAGCAAGGGTAACAGAAAGCAGGAGAAAAGAGTGAAGGAAAAGAAAAGAGAAGGACAATAATGAAGGCAAGCGGCGCTGGTGATGGATGAGGGGCGGATCCGCGGAGGCCAGGTGTCGCATCCAGGTACATAAACCCCTTTCCTCCTTCCTCCTTCCTTCCTCCCTCCCCTTCCTCCTGCTCTCCACTACACTCTTCCCTTGCCCCCCCCCCCCCTTCTCTTCCTAGTCTGTTGACCCTTGTCTACCGTCCTCGTTCTCGTATCATTCCCTATCCGCCCCATTTTCCGCTCAAACTAGTATTTCCTTCCTTCGTCCTCCTCCCTCTCCCTCAGCCCACCCCCACGGAGACCTAAGAAGCACGGGGCAGATGGGCGGGAAGGGGGCAAAGCGAGAGGGGAGAGGGGAAGGAGAGGAAACGCCTGTCACAGCTTCCCTGCCTCTGCTGATGTCCCTCTGATCCCTCGCCGCTCCCCTCCCCTCCCCTCTCCTCCCTCCCTCCCTCTCCTCCTCCTTAACCCTACCCCCGCCCCATCCCGGTCACCGGAGTATGGGGCAAGTGAGAGGGAAGGTCGAATAGTAGGAGAGGAACTGAGAAGCAAGGGCGAAAACAAAGGAAAGGAAAATAAAAGAAACGGGATAGGGAAATCAACAGAAACGAACAAGATGCTGACGAGCCCAAATAATCGCCCAACGTAAAGAAAAGAAGGAACACAGGTAGAGCGCCGAGACCAAGCACGCCGGACCACGTGGCGGCCGTCGCATCGTATACATTATAAAACCTCCCCCCTCCCCTTCCTCCTGCTCCTCCTCCCAACTTCGCTCATGACAAAAACATCCCGCAGTCCCCCAGTTCCCTTCCTCCCCCTCCCCTGCCGCCACTCCAACCATAATACTGCACGACCTCCTCTCAATATTGCACACGGGGTATAAAAACTGGATTACCTGTCAACAAGCACAATGCGGCATCATATAAATACACACACACACACACGCACACACACGCACACACACACACACGCACACACACGCACACACACACACACACACACACACACACACGCACACACACGCACACACACGCACGCACACACACGCACACACACGCACACGGTGCCAGGAGTATCAGAGATTTGGTGGGGTGCATGCATGCTATCACTTCATCTATCTATGCCTGAAACGTATACGCAAAGGCAAACACACGAACACCCACGCACGTCTACGAAAATATATAAATACTTTCACATACACAGTAACATCCACACAAACACACATACACCGCTCACGCCCGCATCGCCTGCAGTGCAACATGGATCGCTAGCGTGACCAACCCCTCCCTTGCCCCCATTCCCCTTCCCCTTCTCCCCCTCTCTGGTCTCTGCCACTCTGTTGCCTTCCCCTGCCGCCCGCCCTCACGTCTCGCCGTGTCTTATTCAATTATCCGTGCTCTCTGCATCTCTCCTACTCCTCTATTCTCTTACTCCCTTATCCCCCTCTCTCCTTTCTCCTGCTTTTTCTTTCTTTCTTGCTCTCTTCTCTTTCTCTCTTCTCTTTCTCTCTTTTTTCTCTTTCTCTTTCTCTTTCTCTCTCTCTCTCTCTCTCTCTCTCTCTCTCTCTCTCTCTCTCTCTCTCTCTCTCTCTCTCTCTCTCTCTCTCTCTCTCTCTCGCACACACACACAGGAGCACACCAAAAGACTATCTCCCTCGGGGAGAAAGAAAGAAAAAAAAGCTTTCTTCAGACGTACCCAAATAACATTCCCACGCCGAAGGGAAGAAAAAACGTAAGGGGAAGGAGGGAAGGGGGGGGGAGGGAGGGAGGGAGGGAGGGAGGGAGGGAGGGAGGGAGGGAGGGAGGGAGGAAGGGAGGGAGGGAGGAGGGGAGGGAGGGAATGGTGGGCGGAGAAGAAAGAAAAATAGCGCTCGCCCTCCAAGCAAAGCGGCCCCAATAAACAACAGATCTTCAAGACGTTTGCAACAATAACAAAAGAGGCAAGGCCGCTCCCCTCCTCCCTCCCACCTTACCCTCATACCCCTGCAGTGGTGAGGGAAAAAAACAAGAACAAAACACTCAAAACACACTGCTACTACACCACCACACTGACCTCCCCCCGCCCCCCCCCCCACTCCACCCTCCTCTTCTTCCCTTCCCCTGGGGCCTGACACATTGAGCCTGGTGCAGCTGGACTTGGGGCAAATGAAAATGAAAATGGAAAGGAAAAGGAAAAGCCGGGGAAGTGGGATAGATAAGGAGGAAGAGGAAGGAGGGAGGGAAGGAGGGAGGGAAGGAGGAGGGAAGGAGGGAGGGAAGGAGGGAGGGAGGGAGGGAGGGAGGGAGGGAGGGAGGGAGGGAGGGAGGGAGGGAGGGAGAGAGAAAGAGAGAGAGAGGGGGGGGGGGGGGCACTGCAGCCACTAGCGTAACATACACCTATAACCTCCCTACCCCCACCGCTACATCATGTACGAACTCTGTGCGGCAGAGAACGAGGAAAGGGGACTGGCTATGGTGGGGGCAGGGGTGGGGAGGAGAGGGAGATCGACGAAAGGCGATTAGAGTAGAAATAAAAGAAAGAGAAGACATAAGATAAACAGGGGATAGATAGATACAGAGAGAGAGAGAGAGAGAGAGAGAGAGAGAGAGAGAGAGAGAGAGAGAGAGAGAGAGAGAGAGAGAGAGAGAGAGAGAGAGAGAGAGAGAGAGGAGAGAGGAGAGGGAAGGGGGGAAGTGGAGCAGCGTGACGTCAGCACGCCCTCGCGACAACCGCTCCTCGTCAACACTGAGGTCATCCTGGAGTCAGCGAGCGCCGTCACCACCACCGCCAACTCCTCTCCCCCCCCCTCGTCGCCTTCCCCCCCCCCCCCCACGGCTCCCTCACCCTAACCGGCTCCCGTTCCCTATCCCTCGGCCGCCCTTGCCACCCTTGCCGCCCTGCCATTCGCCCGCAAAGCCCTTCACGCCCGCCAGCCCGTCCCCTCCCGCCCTTAGCCTCACACTAAATCTCATCCACACGAGCCCACTTCGAACGCCCTTCCCCGCCTCGCCTGTGGTCCTTCAAGCCCGTTCTCCTCCCTTATCCTCCCCCACCGCTTTGACTGTACGCCCACACACACGCCCGCACGGAGACGCACCCTCCCTCCCTCACGACCGCGCCGGCTGCCATTCACCCAACTCCTCCTCCGCCTCCGCGAGACAGGGAAAATGGAAAAAGGATGAGAGAAAGAGAAAGAGAAAGACAGAGAAAGGGAGAAAGGGAGAGAGAGAGAGAGAGAGAGAGAGAGAGAGAGAGAGAGAGAGAGAGAGAGAGAGAGAGAGAGAGAGAGAGAGAGAGAGAGAGAGAGAGACGCCAGGCATGCAATGAGTGGCGGGTCTGCACAACACGGTCTCGCAGTAATGCTAAGTGATCGTCAGTGTCAGAGGCCTCTCGGGTAAACATCCCAGCTCAGGGATTATTGCTCTTTCCTCTCGTCTCTCTTCCCTTCGCCATCCCTGTCTTCTTCCCCTCTCTTTCTCCACCTGCCTCGTATCTCGTCTCTTCCTTCTTACTCTCGCTCCCAGATTCTTCCCCTCCTCCTCCATCTCTCCCTCTCAATAATCCGCTTGTTTTTTTTCCCCAGTGTATTTTCTACTCTTTCCTCTCTGCCACTTACTCCTCTCTCATTCATGAAGGATGGAATGGAAAAAGGCTTTTCTTCTAGACAACAGACCAGAACAAAAAAAAAGAAAGGAACAGAAGACGGGAGATAGAGTATAAAAAAAAAATATGGCGGGGAGATGAAGAGGCTGGAAGCGAGGATGAAAATAAAGATGACGAATCTGAAGACTCTGATATTGACTACTGACAAAGGAAATAATGCTGAGAGCAATTCCCATTCACCTTATCTTACCGCCCCGCTTGTAAACTCGGCTTCTCTCTTAATTTGGCTGAGATCCGCGCACTACCGCGCATAATGCATGCACATAAAGGTAACTAAAAAGAGGGGTGAACAATGTGTATGTTTTATACACAAGCGCAGATAAAAGAGGAACACAAAACAAAACAAAAATGTAAATACAGCTCATAAATCCGAGCAGCAGAAGAAAGCAAAGGCAGAAATCACAAGCCCACAGAAAAACCGGTTCAAAGGCTGCTCTAATGAAGACGAAAAGGTGACATTCAGGCCTACTTCGGCTCAAAAGAAAATCTATATATATTTATATATATATATATACACACATACACATACATACATACATTTATATACAAATATATATATATACATACATATATATTATATATATACAAACATACATATATATATACACATTACTTTTTTAAGCAGAGAGAGGGAGATTTGAATACAAGTCGCATTAATACAGATAAATATAAAAAAATCACACGCATATGTACGCACACACATGAATGAATACATGGGCACATATGAATGAATAAATATGAGAGAGGAGAGAAAGTAGAGAGTGGAGGGAGGGAGGGGGAGAGGGAAGGGGAGTTGGTAGAGAGGGAGGAGAGGAGAGGAGGAAATGGGAGGGGGGAGGGAGGAGAGAGAGGGAGGGAGAAGGAGAGAGAGAGAGAGAGAGAGAGAGAGAGAGAGAGAGAGAGAGAGAGAGAGAGAGAGAGAGAGAGAGAGAGAGAGAGAGAGAGAGAGAGAGAGAGAGAGGGAGGGAGGGAGGGAGGGAGGGAGGGGCGGAGAGAGAGAGAGAGAGAGAGAGAGAGAGAGAGAGAGAGAGAGAGAGAGAGAGAGAGAGAGAGAGAGAGAGAGAGAGAGAGAGAGAGAGAGAGAATTGTCAACATCAGAAGATAATGCCTGCTTATCAACTTTCCTACTGATCAATGAATACATCAAAAAAAAATATATATATTACGAAACAAACCATAAACACGCCGAATACAATTAACAGTAAATCCATAAAATTAAAATAAGTGAAAAGAAAAAAAAATAACTGAAGCCACAGTCAGACGAAGAGCAAACAACCAAACCCGGCGAGGAAAGGCGTGACATACGGACCTACATATCAGCCCAGGATCAACACAACCTCCCCTCCCCTCCCCTCCCTTCCCCTCCCCTCCCTTCCCCTCCCCTCCCCTCCCTTCCCCCTGCCCTGCCTTGCCTACTACCTCTACCACCTCCCTCCCTCCCTCCCTCCTCCCCGGGACCGGTTATGTAACTCGAGGTTTAAACACTCCTAGGAATCAGCTGATCGCCTTTTCTTGTCATGAAGCCCTGACTGGTGAGCAGAACAGGTGCACGTTTACATGCGGAGTATGCCTATCAGCATGCAAGCTTTGCATCGCGCGCATGAGAACTTTTTTTCTTTCTTTCTTACTTCCCTATTTCTCTGAACGATACGCATGTACATTAGAAAATAAAGACGATATGTAGAGCTAATTCAGTCGGAAACATATCTAAGCACCGCGCCCGCCTGCGCCGCCGCTTCCAAACGGCACCGGCAGAGACAGCGGCAGCGGCAACGGCGACGGCGCGGATGTTGCTGGCGTGGCAGCGGCAACGGCAACGGCGCTAGGCGGCAAGGGTAGTGAGCGTGCAGCGTGGGCCGTCTACCCAGCGACGTTTATGGACACTTGCCAACGGATTTTATGTATCGCCATAAACCCCGACATGTGGTACTTCAGCCCCTCTGCCTCCCCTACCCAATTCCCGGACACGTGGTTGGCAGGCTCCATACACACACGCTGCGGCGGTGGGAGGAGGAAAAGGGAGTAGGAGCGGGTGTGAGGGAGTGTGTGAGAATGAGTGAAGAAATAAGGGGTAAGGAGAATTTTCAAACTCACACTTTCCCCTTCCCGTGACTCACCCAAACCGACATCCGGCGGCACAAATAAAGACTCTACAAAGCGGAACCCAACGCAATGGGTGGACAGGGGGGGTGGGGGGTGAAAGGAACGGAGTACACCGCAAAACAAACATGGCCGCATACATTTTGAAATTTACTTCCCCCTTCAAAGCATTCTAACACCAGTAACATATTTTTTTCCTTTTTCCCATTTATCTCTCTCCTTCCCTCTTTCTCTCTTCCCCATCTCGCCCCTTCCTATTTCCACGCCCAATCTTTCTCTTCTCGTCTGTTTTTCCGGTGCCTGCGAGCAAAACAGGACGATTAAGGAATCCACCGCCCCCCCCTCCTCCTCCTCCTCCTCCCCCACCTCCTCCTCCTCCTCCTTCCTTCTCCCCTTCCTATTTCTCAGAACACTGCCTGTGCTTCAAAACAGTAAAACGTATGATAACAAGAATGAACCACAACACTCAGGAAAGTTTAATCCCACTTCTGTGCTCCCCAATAAATGTTCATTTAGAATGTGTTAATCTCAAAAGAACTGATCTATTATCAGAGTGGACATAAGGAGGCAGTGTACATGCATACGCGTGGAACGTATTTCTTAGGAAGAAACAGACGCATACGAGTAAAAACAGTCTGAAAGTTCCCCGTAACCCTTAGCTCGCTCCTCGTCTCTTCTCTTCTCTCGTGAATCATTCAGCTTCTCCGTCGTACCCTCTCCTCCTCCTCCTCCTCCCGGTATCTCCCCCACCCCCTTCTCCCCCTTGAAGCATTAAAGTTTGTATCATTTTGGCTTATTCACCTCCCCCTCCCCCCCTCATCCCTTCACCAAGCACGAGTAACTTCACTTACACACGTGTATACATAAAAAGAGAAGTGTAGAAAACTTTGTGCAGGCAAAGAAGGATCAAGTTAATTGGCTCCTTCGGGTTGAAAGGTGGAAGGGGGGTAGGGAAGAGGGAAGAGGGACGGGGAGAGGATAAAGGAGATGAAGAGGGGGGGGAGGAAGAGAAAAAAGGGTTGGAAGAGAAACAGAGCGAAGGAAGATGGAAAGAGATTGTCGGATAAGAAGGGGAGGAAAGCCTGTAACGAGAGGAGGAAGGAGAAAATTGTGTACTCTGAGTAAGAACGAGAAAAAACTAAGAAGCGAAGGGGGCGAGATCCCAACAGGGGCAAACTAAGACGACGACGACGACAAGAGAGAAAATGGCTGGTGACAGGGGCGCGGCAGCTCTCACAAGAGGATACCTGTCACATCCGATTGCCCCGAGCTCAGCCGGGGGTAACGAGGAGCCGAGGGGGGAGAGCACGAGAAGGCGGTAGAGGAAGAAGTGATAAAGGAGGTGGAGCAAGTAAAGTGGGGAGGGGGGGGGGGGGGCTAACGGAGGTCGCTGAGGAGGTAAAGTACGAGGACGAGGTGGTGAAGGAGGCGGAGGCGGGAAGAAGGAAGAGAGGCTGAGGGAGGTTGAGGGAGATGGAAGGGAAGCTGCGGGGGATTAGCAGGAGGAGGGCGACAGGGGACAAGGTAAGGAGGAAGACGAGATGGAAAATGTATTGAAAGTGGAGACAAAAATTAGAAATTAAGTTGGACACGAAAACGAGAGAATCCCCGGCGAAAAAAATAATTAACGAAGAACACGAGGAAACAAAACAGTAGTTGAGAATGGGAAAAACAGGCAAGAAAAAGTGGAGCGATGTGTCCTTCAGCGACTTCTCCACAGTGGCAGTGGCACTAGTGATGTCACTCCGTAAATAGGTCATACAGGCAAGACAAGGTTGAGGGTTCTCTTTGACATGCATTTTCTCTTTGCTCCAGCATCATCCGCTTCTTTCTTTCTGTCTGTCTGTCTGTGTCTTTTCTTGGCACTCCTTGGCCGAAGCGATGCAAAAATATCCATGCGTATGAGCCAGGGAAAAGAACCAATAGACAAACATACAGATACTATGCACATACATAAAAATAAACAAATAAGACGCAAAGGCAATATCCTAACCAACGAATAAATACTGCACCCCAAAATAAACAAGGTGGGAACTCTCATTAAGCAAACAAACAAACAAATAAATAATACCAATCGAGCGAACGCGTCACGACAAACTAATCACAAATCGCTTGTCTGTTCCCCGATGACTGACATGGGAACGCGACTTGTTTAGGCCCGGAACCATCCAATCAAGACGGGTTTTGTTTGTGTTTCGGGAATCGGGAATCAGAAATGAGGGGGGAAGGGAGAGGGAAAAAAGGAGAAGGGAAAAGGGAAAAGGGAAAGGGAAAGGGAAAGGGAAAGGGAAAGGGAGGGGGAGGAGGAGGAGGAGGAGGAGGACGAGGGAATGGTAAAGGGAGAGGAATACTTAGGCGAAGGATAGGAGGAAAACTGATGAGAGTGAAGAAGTGGAAGTGGGATGGGAGAAAAGGGGGAGGGAAAGAGGGAAGGGAAAGGGAAGGAGAAAAGAAAGAGGAGGATTAAACGGATACCTTTAGCGTCCCTCGCCGGACTTTCCACTAAGCAGCAAGCTAACAGCTTAACCCCATTTCACACTCACATCAGATGCCCAACACACAGACCTACAGCTCAAAACCGAGAGTAAACGCACTGACACAACAGACAGACAGACAGACAGAGACACACACACACACGGACACACACACAAGCGGAGGGAGAGAGCCGCTCCGGAGTCCAATTCTCGGGGGGCAATTGATCCCGTCCAGCCACGGCGAGCCCGACCACCAAGGCGAGGCGAGGCGAACGGCGGGCGGGCGGGCGGGCGGGCGAGCGGCGGGTGAGCGGCGGGCGGAGTGGTTTGGGCGCTGATTGGCCGCCGAGGCAACACCGCCAGTTTCGCAATTGGTCGCCCGACTTTCCGCCAATTACTCAACTGGTATTTGAAAACGATTGAAGCTCTTGGTACGGGAGGAGGCTGGCGGTGCGGCAGGAGGGAGGGAGGGAGGGAAGGAGGGAGGCTGTGGAAGTAAAGGGTAGGGGCGGGAATAAGCGTATTTACAGTTCAGATGGAAATAAGGAGAAATAACGGAGGGGGGCGGGAGGGGTTGAAGGGGGAAAGATAATGTAGCTTTTTAAATTCATAATTATATAACGGCAGTGATAGAGAACATTCGAAAACCGAAAAGATAATGCAGAAAGAAAAGGGAGGAAAAGAGGCAAAGCAAGAAAAGGGAGGAAAAGAGGGAAAGCAAGAAAAGGGAGGAAAAGAGGGAAAGCAAGCGAGATGAAAAAGAAAGACAAGGGATGGGGATGAACGAGGGGGGGGGGGGGGGAAGCGTATGCTGCAGCAACAAACTTGCCAAAAGGTCTCCTCTTTACCCCCTCCTTTCCCTCCCTCTCCTGCTACCTCTCCCCAACACCCGCGTGTTGTTGACGTCGACCACGGTAAGTTGCAAACTTTAACAGAGCGGAGCCGTGTGATCTCTCTCTCTCTCTCTCTCTCTCTCTCTCTCTCTCTCTCTCTCTCTCTCTCTCTCTCTCTCTCTCTCTCTCTCTCTCTCTCTCTCTCTCTCCCCTCCCACCCTCCACCCCGTCCTTGTCCCCTCAACTTCAACGCCAGTTACTCTAGACCACACGTATGCGCCAAACCGCAGCCCCTCCCCTCCCCTCTCCCCCTCTTTCCCTCGCTGGCGTCACTGCGAGAGGTATTTGGAAGAAGGAAAGGCTAAGGTGGAGTACTGGTCGACAGGGAGCAAGAGGGGAAAAACGAGGAAAGAGGATGAGGCTCTAGATGGCAAGATAAGATTAAAGAACCATCTCTATGGGGATTAAAAGTAAAAAGAAATATATATATATATAATATATATATAATATATATATTATATATATATTATATATATATTATATATATATAATAAAACATGACGGAAAAGGAAATGGCAGAAGAGGGCCAAGAGTCAGGGGGCTATATATATATATATATATATATATATATATATATAGAGAGAGAGAGAGAGAGAGAGAGAGAGAGAGAGAGAGAGAGAGAGAGAGAGAGAGAGTGATCTCGCAACCCTAACACATGAAGACATCTTAGAACATGTCACAAGAACACGAACACGAACAAGAACCACATGCGAGGACAGCCCGGGCACGAAAGAAGGGTTAGACGAGAGGGTAAAGATGTGGGAAAAAATGGCATTTCACACTCACAAAAAGGAAGAGGAGGGATGGCAATATGCAGGGGGGGGGGGGGCTGAAGGTAAGAGGTGTGGAGGAAGGGAAAAACAAATCAGGTGTAAAGGCTATTTAAGATGTACCACCCTAGCTAGGTCATTCTCTCGCTCTCTCTCTCTCTCTCTCTCTCTCTCTCTCTCTCTCTCTCTCTCTCTCTCTCTCTCTCTCTCTCTCTCTCTCTCTCTCTCTCTCTCTCTCTCAAAATATATAAATCTCTCCCCATCTCTCTCTCTCATATATATATAAAAATATATATATAGATATATAATTCCACACTCGCAAGACATGAACAAAGAAAAAAATCTCCATCACAATGCTCATCTTCACATACAGACACACATCATACCAAGACTATAGGTTGGCCGATCAAAGGGCGCTTGACCTATAGGGGGTGGGGGGGGGCAAGGTCAATTGTGATGAGGTCCACTTGTTGCATGTCACGCAAGGCCCACCTCTTTAAGTGTGTCTTTCCCTAGGAGGAGGGGGGGGGTTAGGAACTTAAGGAGTGAATACAAACAAATCGAAAGAGAAAGAGAGAGAGAGAGAGAGAGAGAGAGAGAGAGAGAGAGAGAGAGAGAGAGAGAGAGAGAGAGAGAGAGAGAGAGAGAGAGAGAGAGAGAATGGGGACGCTCGAGGGGGGTCAACGCCCTCCCCTCTCCGCAAGTGTGCAAGCGCGCGAGGGGAGATATTACGCTTTATTTGCACTCCTTAACGGTTCTTCACTCCATCTCCCTCTCACTTATGCCCCCCCCCCCTCCTCCTCTACTTCCCATTCCTTCTACATCTCCATCTCCCGCCATTCTCCTTCCCCTCCTCCACCTCCATCCCCATACATTTCCTCCATACCTCCCCCCCCCCCTCGACCGTGATTCTCCGAGTACACTCTTCGTCTCGCCAAGAGGAAATTAAGAAAGCAAAAAAGGAAAAAAAAAAAAACAGGAGCGAAGTGACGCCCGACTCGACACGGCATGACACACAGAAGGGGAAGGAAAACAAGCGTGCGTTTGAGTGCGGTGCAGTGCCGGCGGCGCGAGTGCTCTGGCCTCCGCTTTCACTCTCCGCCGACTCAATTACTCATCGACTCACTGACTCATTTACTCACACACTTGCTCAACCCCAAAGCTACGGAGGTGGAAAAAAATGCCTAAGAATATCAACATTCACTCTACAAAGACAGAAATACCAATTGTATATGTAGCTCACATTGAATTCTTTAAGATGCGTAAGAGCGTGAGTCAGTAAGAGAAGAGAAGAGAAGAGGAGGAGAAGAGGAGGAGAAGAGGAGGAGAAGAGGAGGAGAGAGAGGAGAGAGAGGAGAGAGAAGAGAGAAGAGAGAGGAGAGAGGAGAGAGGGGAGAGGAGAGAGGAGAGAGGAGAAAGGAGAGAGGAGAGAGGAGAGAGGAGATGAGAGAGAGGAGATGAGAGGAGAGAGATGAGAGAGGAGAGGAGAGGAGAGGTGAGAGGAGAGGAGAGAGGTGAGAGGAGAGGAGAGAGGTGAGAGAGGAGAGGAGAGGAGAGAGGCACAGAGACGATGCCTGATTGGTTATAGGAAATCCATTATGCGGGAGGCAATTAGTGTAATTAGATAGACTTCCGATAAGGCCAAGATCGGGGTGCGGTCAGCCGTGACGGGTGGAGGCTTGTGTGTGTGGGGGCGAGTGTGATGGTGAATGAATGTAGTGGTATTAGTGAGGATGTGTGTGTGTGTGTGTGTGTGTGTGTGTGTGTGTGTGTGTGTGTGTGTGTGGATGGATGGATGGATGGATGGATGGATGGATGGATGGATGGATGGATGGATGGATGGATGGATGGATGGATGGATGGATGGATGTATGAATGTATGTTTGAATGTATGAATGTATGAATGTATGAATGTATGAATGTATGCATGTATGCATGAATGCATGCATGCACGCATGTATTTGCGCGCGCGTGTGTTTGCGTGTGAAATGGGGGGAAGGTCTTGAAACATAATAATCTCGTAAACTCAAGGAGACAATTCTCACTAACTTTCGTCTTCTTTATCGCTTTCTCTCTCTCTCTCTCTCTCTCTCTCTCTCTCTCTCTCTCTCTCTCTCTCTCTCTCTCTCTCTCTCTCTCTCTCTCTCTCTCTATCATAAACCCCAAGGCCATCAAAGGTGTCTTACGCTAGTTAACACGACATCCCGCCCGTGAAATGCGGTAAAGACGCAACCCGCAACAGTTCAACAGGCGGAGGAGGGGGGCATGAGACAAGACGAGAAGGGATTAAAAGAGACAAGAGAGGGAGAGAGAAAGGGAGACAGGGCAACATAATATACATATAAATAAAAATATTGCTGCATCTGTAATCCGACGTGGACCGGGAGACGAGAGCGGCAGACACACACACGCCAACAAAACCACCCGGGAAGCCACACGCGTCGCATGGGGCTGGTTTTGCGTACCTTAACCTACCCTTCTGTTCAACCCATCCACCTTCTTGCACTCATTCACTCCCCTCTAGCACCCCTCCCTCCCGCCTAGCCCCCGTCACGCCCATCCCGAACCCAAGTCAACACTCATTCGGTCACTGCTACCTCGGAACTGTCGGTATGAACGGACACCTGACTCGCTTCCTTCCGCCGCTGCTGCATCGCTGCATCCATCCCTCTACTCGTCTATCTAGGCCTCACTGATAGTACGTTACTCTGTTCATCCATTCAAGAATCTATTTATCCACAGACCTATCTACCTTGAATATTGAAGCTACTCAGTCAATCCGTCTCGGCTTATCAATCAATCTCTATCTATTCACCCAACTACCTCTATCCCGCCCATCTCCTCACACTCTATCGCTTCTCCGTTTGGTGTTTTATTGGACGGGCTGGAGGGAAGGAGTGGGGGTGAAGAGTGAAGAAGGGATAGAGGAATGGAGGGGGAGAGTGGAGAGGGAGGGAAGGAGGGGGGAGGGGGGAGAGTGGAGAGTGGAGAGGGAGGGAAGGAGGGGGGAGAGTGGAGAGTGGAGAGGGAGGGAAGGAGGGGATTGGAGAGGGA
>NC_061845.1:16054406-16061906 GCF_019202785.1 Penaeus chinensis
CACTCAATAACACCTTTACCAAACAGGCGTACTTCCACAGAAGCGGGAAAATAAGACTGGAAAGTAAGAGGACCCTTCACAAAATACCCGAAATAATCACCCAAGATTCAGGCCTAAATACACTGTATTGTACAAACTCGTTCTGCCTAACACAATCTCCATATCCGTATATCAAAACAATACAACACACTCATCATAGTAGGAAAATAAACAAGCCTGCTTTAACTACAGGCACGACTTCACCATACCATAGCCAGGCACACCCCGAGCACCGTTAAAAGCAAACTAACCGCCGCACTGTAGCATTCACAGCGACCGCCCGCCCGTTCACATTCCCCTCCCTCGCCAAACTCAACACGGCTTGTGTTTGAAGCACGAACGAACCAAGCGAACTCGAACCCACCATGCCCACACAGCTCCCAAACGCAAGAGCAGCAAGTCCCTCTCACAAGCGCAACCTTAGCCCGTTACTCGAACACAGCTTGCCACACCAAGCCAAGCCGAGTCAAGCCAAGCCAAGCTCTCGGCCCCTCTCACCACCAAGCCCGCTCCACACCCTCCGACTCACTCTCTCTCTCTTCTACCCCCTAACCAACGCTCCATGCCACACCACCCGCCTCTGCTACAATCAAACACCACCTCCATTCCCTATCCTTTCTATTCCCTGAACCAGACCTATCCACCCAGTCCCAGCGCAGCGAATTTCCAACATTTCCACCCCCCTCGTTCCCCCTCCCTTCCCCCTACACGAGTAGCGTCCCTCACACAGCTGCTTTCCAGAGCACCGCGAGAGACCGGCAGGCCTATCCCTAGCCAAGCTAGCCCCTTTCCCTCTGGCTCTGATTCCTTTACATTTCCTTCTCCGACACGGACTACAATCCAAACTATCCATATGCAAGAGGGATTCTAAGAAACACAGTCGACCGAGAGAAACAAGTAAAAATCGGCGAGACTGCATTACCCAACACTTCGCTTCGCCTCCATTGCTTACACAACCCCAACACACGCGCTGCCACACACAAACACACACTGGGCTTCTCCTTCGAGGTTTTGCAAGAAACAGACACATCTTGCAACTTCCAAATGCACATATGTGCAAACAATAAAATACCCAAAGAGGCTAATGCGGCACACACACGCTCTGCGGGAACGACAAAGGTAAGCGTGGTGTGGTGGCGAGGCCCTCTCCCTCGCCCTCTCCACCACAGCGCCTTCACCCTCGCCCTCCACCCTACACATCAGCTTGCACCTATTCCCCCTTCGACAAACGTTCAAAATTTCACCCCCTCTCCCTCCCCTCCTTCCAGTGCCCTTACCTTACCACACCCCCCCTCCCCCGCGGAAAACGTTGGTGAAGGGCAAAGTAGACTTGCTGCCGCTCAACACGTGGGGACCAGCAGCAGTTTTGGGGCAAGAACCACCAATCCTTTTAATAATCAACAATTACCAGGCGCCTCCTCCGTCAACAGGGGCGTATGCCGCGGCCTCTTCACCCCCCCCCCCCCCCCCCAATCCATCTCTATTCCCGATCTCGAGACCGAGAAGTTCGAGGGCGGAAGAGAAGACGTGTTCAAAAAACGTTTATGGGTGTGTGGATGTTCGGCCACGTTGTCATTGTTTACAGCGTGTCACGTGCGTAAGGGAAGCCTGACATGAAAGTAAATAATTGACATGTAATGCATATTGCAGCTTTTGCTTGTTTCAATTCCCTTGCAGCCGGGCCTTCTTCGCAGGTGCCGTCGCGGGGGCCTCGTCGGCATGTCCGGAACGTGTCACAGAGGCCTCTTACGTGCAAATAAAGTAGAAATCACGAAAAAAACGGTAGTTAGACGTAGCGACGTGGCGGTGGCGGCGGGCGTCCTCCCCGGCTGAGCGCCCGCCGCCCGGCCCCCGCGCGCCGCCTCCCCGCCTGCCCGCCACCACCCGGGTCGCCATGCAAAAAGGGTGATGCTCGTATCAGCTGATGAACGCACACTCAGCCCACCCCGCCCACGCCGCCCGCACGCACACGCACTCAGCCCACCACGCCCACACGCCCACCACGTCCTCGCCGAAAGCCCTCTGAGGGCGTCTTCGTGCAAGGTATTGAGGGTTTCGTGGTGGTGGGGGAATGGGGGGGGGGAGGGAGGGGGAGGGAGGTTGAAGGAGAGAGAGAGAGAGAGGAGGTGGTGGATGAAGGGGGAGGGGAGGTGGAGGGAAGATGAGGAAAGGAAGGAGAGGGACTTTCTGAGGTTCTGTCGTATGTAATTCCCCGTCTTCCTCGCCAGCGCCCTTCCCTCACTACCTGCATGAGCGCCCTTTCTGTCCCCCCCTCTCTCTCTATCTCTCTCTCCCTCTCTTTCTCTTTCTCTTTCTCCTCTCTCTCTCTCTCTCTCTCTCTCTCTCACTCGTCAGCTGATCTCGCCTTTCACACTCGACAACCCAACCAACTCACCCTTAACAACCCCCTTTCTCCGTAATAAAATAAAGCATAAAAAAAATACCCAAGCCTCACGCACGCACGCACACACATACAACCAGAGGCATACACAATCAAACACACACAAACACACACTTCCCACCCTCCCTACCCTCCCTGCAGCCTCGCACACGCACTCACCCTTAAGCACAATCACCCTCGGAAAACCCACCCTCGCTCTCCTCACCCTAATGGTCGGACTGCGAGAAGGGAGAAAAAAACTTTCATATTTACCTGTGCGTCGCCTCTGCCGGCCTCCAGATCCGTGCGGCGAAGGGCGTGGGTCCTAGAGCAGAGGCTGGCGATGGGCGTGGGCGTGCGGGCGAGGGCGAGGGCGTGCGGGCGAGGGCGTGCTGGCTAAAATAGGTGGGTGTGTGGAAGGGAAGAAGCGGCGCCGGTATCGACCAAGAGGAACCTCCGCCTGGCGAGAGTGGTCGAGCCGAGTCGCCACCTCCTCCGCGAGACCTCGACGACTCGCGCCTCTTCTGCGGTCCTAGGGGCACCACCGCCGACACAGGCCTCGCCACGGAGGGCAACAGAGACACCTTAAGAGCACTGTCGGGTCGAGGAGTTCCTTAGAGCGAGGCTGGCACGCGGATTTGCGAGTTCCATGACAAAAAGTGCGCGACAGTCACCAGGCGCGACTAACCGATCTCACCGCCAGCCAGTTTACAACTATCACCTCGAATTCACCTTTAAAATTTCACTTCCCCGCCGTTATTTTGCACTCACATCACTCACTGCACTTTGAACCAGGTCCTGCGCGTCATTTTAAGCACATTTTCGGCACTGGACCCTTGAATTTGGGCGAGAAAAGCGTGCGGGAAGCCACCGAGCGTCCTCCAAGCCGCGGGACTCGAGTGTGTGCGGCGCTGAACAAGGGAGTGTGGCGGGGGCGCTCAGCCACACAACATCAGCCTTTTTTATCCCTTATTTCTCCCTTCCTATTGCTCGTGGCTCCTTTCTGGGGGACTGGAGATACACTCTGATTTTCGGCTGACATTCCGCGTCGAGTAGATACTCATGGTTGACCGAAAATGGATAGAAAAGAGCATGTAAAAGTGATTAATCAGGTTGGCTAGCGCGGGTTTGGGCGCCAGATGGCAGCAGAGCGCAGCCGGGTGCATTCGCGGGACCCGTGCCAGACGTACGATCCAACGGCCCAACCACCGCACATCGATCCCCTAACAAGCGCTTCCTCTCGGGCCTCGTCGTCACCTGGACGCCGACGGGTGCGTTGGTGAGGACGGGGGCACACTTAGGGGCCTGCGGAGGGCACGGTGACGAAGCAAAGGGCGAGGTAGAAGAGTGTGGGCAGGGTCCGGCAGCGCGCCACGGACGGCTCGAGGGTTTTCCAACGCCGGCGGAGGAAGACGTGATCGATGCGAACGCTCGGCCGCCGCCGTCGATCCACGGGCGACTTTTCATAAATTAAAAGCGCCTGTGACCGATTTCGGTGGCGGGTTGGCACTCGGTCGCCGATCGCCACGACGACCCGCTCGGGCTGACGGAGAGCCTGAGAGCCCAGCTGGAAAGGAGGCTGAGATCTGTGATTTTTTCGAGGGGGGGAGGGAGGAGGGAGAGACAAGTCGAAAGAAAAAGCTATGAAAGTTCTGGTATGACTGCGTAGTGTGCAGCTGTTTCGTTGACTCAGCCAGCGAACCCCAGTCTCTCTCGCTCCACCTCGCCACACCACCACCACCCGTCCTGCTCCTCCACCACGCCACCGCCACCACCCGGCCCGCTCCACCACGCCACCCCGCCACCACCCGGCCCGCTCCACCCGGCCCGCTCCACCACGCTACATCGCCACCACCCGGCCCGCTCCACCACGTTACCACGCCACCATGCCCCCACCCGCGGCCCGCTCCACTTCGCAATCACCACCACCCGCCCGCTCCACAGGGCCGTCTCCACCTCTTCCGTTCGCGCCCGTCGCCACCACTTCATCTCCACCTCGCCCTCCAACACTATTCGGCCCTGTCCGCCTCATCACCATCACAGATCTCTCGCCACCACCGCCATCCCTGACCCTTTCCTGTATCATTACCATTATCGGCGTCCACCTGGTCACCGCCTCCACACTCCTCACCACACCACTCACCCCACATCACTGTATTATCACCATCATCACTAACACTTCTCCACTTCACCCTCATTCCCGCCTCGTTACCGTTAAAACTTTCCCCTCCACCTCCTCGCCACCTCTTGCCTCGTTCCACAACAACTCGGGAAGACGCCGCTCCACATCAGCGCCTCCACCCCCCCCCCCCCTTCGCCCCATCACCATCACATGGCCATTCCTCACCATTACTAACCCTTCTGTACTTCACAGACACCCCCACCACACCTCTTTCCGCATCACAGTGCCTAGCAAAAGGTGTATCTTGGCTTCGCGTCCACCTCACCACCACAAACACCGCTCCACCACATCATCATCACCAGCGCCCCTTTCCACCTCACCAGCATCACCACAACAACCATCGATTCCCTTAGACCTATCCACCACCTCCACCCCCCCCCCCTCCTCCTCTTCCTCCTGAACCACTTCGCAGAGCGCCTTACGGAAAACAAACGAACGAACACACGACTTTAAAAAAAAAAAAATACGCATATATTTACACACGAAGCTGATAACAGACACTACGACCTCCACTTAGGAAGACCCTTTACGACCTCTGTTCACCGAGCAAGAAGAACGACCTCTCTCTCTCTTTCTCTCTCTCTCTCTCTCTCTCTCTCTCTCTCTCTCTCTCTCTCTCTCTCTCTCTCTCTCCTCCCCCTTTCCTCTTTCCCCTTCGTGCAAGCACCACGCGAGAAGCACAGGAAACTAGGTCACGATCAAGCAAGCAAGCACAGAAGGACAAGGCTGAGGGGAGGAGTGGGGGGGGGGGTAAGGGGAGGTGGTTGGAGGCGAGGGAAGAGGGGATAGGAGGGGGGGGGGGCGATAGAGGTCAGATAAGGCCTGTCAGTTGAGGTTTCCATTTTTTGTTTTTTTGTATTTTTGTTTTATTTTAAGGGCTTTCCTTGTACTTCCTTCTTTTTAATTCGCATACTCCCTCCCTCTACTCTCTCTGTCTCTCTCTCTTTCTCTCTCACACACACTCGCTGCTTCGCTTACTAGTATCATACAATTCTATTTATGTTACATTTCCTACTCATTAAAGGGTAATCAAGCACACAAGAGGAAACGTGATGATAACACCAAACAGATAAAGTAAAGAGGGAGATAACTCAAAGGAAAGGATTAGGCCAAGAAAAAAAATATAGAATAGAAATATATCTTCCTGTCTGAAAAGAGAATTAACGAGATTACACAGACTATCACAATAATATCCTTTTCGCTTTATATATATATATATATGTGTGTGTGTGTGTGTGTGTTTAAGTATTATTAATTACGTCTAGCCCTCAAGTTTTCTTCAGTTATCCTCTTACGCTACTTGGGTACATTTAATTATTAAGGAAAGGTATTGAAACGGGACGAATGTTATGTAACTAAACGTAGCGTCAGGCATGACTTCCAAAGTTGTTTCTTGAAAGTTTTTTTTCTATTTGTAAGCGTTTTTTTTTTTCTTTTTCTTTTTTTTTGCCAGGAATGTTGATCCACCGATAAATATATATGAGCGAGTTACACAGACACGCTGATATACATGTGTTTATGTGTTTTATACGTTTTGTATATAACTTTGTGAACCTGCATTTTGTCATTAGTTTCTGATAGTAAGACTCATCACTTTACATATTTACGGTAGCTAGTATTAGAATGATTCATAGTACGAAGTTTATTGAATATCTCTCCTAGCTTTTGATGTAACTGCACTCTTTATTTCCGTTATCAATAACTTCTGTATCATTATGAGACTCACCAGCATCTCAGATTTCTTAGTGATCTAAAACATTTCGTTTATATCAATCTGAAAAAAAGGAAATTAACTCCGTAGGTAAACATACACAAATAAAGTTATCAATGAAAGCAAGTGAGATGAAAGTTAGGAAGGGGAAGAAGAAGAAGAGAGGAAAGGAAAAGGCGGAAGAGGGAGAGAGGAAGAGAGGGGTGTTTGAAGAGAAGTGAAAGAGAGAAGGGGCCAGAACAATGGAAGAGAAAGAAGGTGAGAGCAGAAAGAAGAGAAGAGGAGGGGGAGGGTACATTGGAGGGACGGAAGGGAAGGGGAGGGGCATGTGTACAGGAGAGAGGGAAGGAGGGGGGAGGGGGAGGAGCATATGTACAGGAGAGAGGGAGGGAGGGGGGAGGGGAGGGTCTGTAAGTGTCTCCATACATTTCCAGGAGGAATGGTGCACTTAGCTGGAGGGGAAATTTTGCTCCCTCAAAATCTGGCAATGGATAGGCCTCGCGAGAAAACGAAATAATCCAAACTTTAAGATGGATGGAACGTCGTAAATAGAAAGTGAGGGAGAGAGTGGGAGAGGAAGAGGAGAGTGAGGGAAAGTGAGAGGGGAAAACTGGCCAGGGGGAAACAGAGAGTACGCGTACACACACACCCACACACACCCACACACACACACACACACACACACACACACACACACACACATACACACACCGATACACACACACACATACACACACCGACACACACACACACACACACACACACACACACACACACACACACACACACACACACACACACACACACACACACACACACCCACACCCACACCCATACCCCCACACACACACACACACACACGCAGACACACCTACAGACCCAAGTACACAATTGCACATCCATTCGTGTATATATATGTGCGTTTTTGCGTGCGTGTGTGCACTGCCAACGAATCCGTCCGCAAACAACCAAACAAACAGCCGTAAACAAGATGGCGCAAAACAAAACAATAAACTCACTAAATCATTATTTACCACTTAATCACGACAGACTCGCCCACTTAAGGAAGACATAAAACTCAGGGGAAGGAAAAGAAAGAAAAAAAAGCAAAGCAGATCGTTTGTTTGTCGTTGTGCATTTGTTAAGTGCTCGTGCAAGCGATAAAGAATATGAGGGAATGAGCCGGTG
>NC_061845.1:16066906-16069406 GCF_019202785.1 Penaeus chinensis
TGATCCCAGATTGAGGCCTAAATACATAAAGCATATATGATATCTGTAATCGAGTGTTCAATCATTTATGAACATTTATAAAGTAAAGAACTTTCCCTTTAACATTCACGTAACAGACTGAGCAATAAGCTGTTATTAATGCAAGAGGCAAGTCCATAAGATATTTAGGATGACGTTTATACATACAAAACTCACACGCACATCGATGTATAAATAAAATGTGGATCGTTCTCGTATTTTCCTCTCTCTCTCTCTCTCTCTCTCTCTCTCTCTCTCTCTCTCTCTCTCTCTCTCTCTCTCTCTCTCTCTCTCTCTCTCTCTCTCTCTCTCTCTCTCTCTCTCCTCTCTCTGCTCTCTCTCTTCTCTCTCTCTCTTATTTCTCTCCTCTCTCTCTCTCTCTCTCTCCGTCTCTCTCTCTCTCTCTCTCTCTCTCTCTCTCTCTCTCTCTCTCTCTCTCTCTCTCTCTCTCTCTCTCTCTCTCTCTCTCTCTCTCTCTCTCTCTCTCTCTCTCTCTCATTCTCTCTCTCTCCTCTCTCTCTTATTTTTCTCCTCTCTCTCTTCTCTCTCTCTCCTATCTCTGTCTCTGTCTCTGTCTCTGTCTATGACTCTGCATCTGCCTCTCTGCCTCTCTGCCTCTGCCTCTCTCTCTCTCTCTCTCTCTCTCTCTCTCTCTCTCTCTCTCTCTCTCTCTCTCTCTCTCTCTCTCTCTCTCTCTCTCTCTCTCTCTCTCTCTCTCTCTCTCTCTCTCTGTCTCTGAGTGTTTATGTAAGTTTGTGTAAGTCTGTGTAAGTCTGTGTATTTTCTGCACGCACGCATATGTTGTGCGTTCGCATTTGTATATGTGCATATACATATTGTGTATATGTGTGCTTAGTATGCATGTACTGTACGTAGCTATGCAATTTTGTATGTATGTGTCGGTGCGCGTGTGTGTGAGCCCCTGCGAAGCGCGAGGAGCCGATGAACACTTCTAAGTCTTCGGTAAAATCTGGAAGTTAATCTTGCATCTTTCTAGTGTTTCTTCTGGGATGGCTTTTATTCCCGTGTTTATTCGCCTCCTCCATACACGCTTTCATTCATAAATACATACATACATACATACATACATACATACATACATACATACACACATACATACATACATACATACATACATACACATACACACATACATATATACATGACTACACGAAAACACGCATAAACACACACACACACACATACCTACATAGAGGAAAAAAGAGAAAAAGTGGAGAGGAAAAATAAACTAGGGAATTAGAGGAGATGAAGAAAAAATATATATATAAAGAGATGAAGTGAAAACTAAAACAAATGGAAGTATAGAAGAGGAAATGATAAAAAATAGATAAGAGGTAAAAAGAGGAAAGATGAAACGAATTGAAAAAAAAAAAAGAAATGGGGGAAAAATACAGGAAGAAAAATAGTACTAATATTGTTTATAAAAATGATAATGATAGCAACAATAATAATAATAATGACAACAACAACAACAATAATGTTTCTATAATGACAATTAGAATAACAATAACAACAACAACAACAACAACAATAATAATAATAATAATAATAATAATAATAATGATGATGATAATAATGATAATAATGATAATGATAACAATAAGAATAATGACAAAATAGAATAATAATGATAATAATAAGGTTAACAGCACTATAAACAGACGAAGAATTAAGCGAATGAAAAAACAAGAAACCAGGAGACGGGAAGACACCTCCCTCCCCCCCTCCCCCCCCCCATTACTACTCATTCCGTTATCAATCACATCAATATGCTAAAGTCGCTCCTCCAAGGTCATCGGGGAATCCCCTCCTCTGCTGTCGCCTCCTCTCCTCCTCTCCCTCTCTCCCTCTTCCCCGCTTCCTCTCCCCCTCTCCCTCTTCCCCGCTTCCTCTCCCCCTCTCTCTCTTCCCTGCTTCCTCTCCCCCTCTCCCTCTTCCCCGCTTCCTCTCCCCCTCTCTCTCTTCCCTGCTTCCTCTCCTCCTCTCCCTCTCTCCCTCTTCCCCGCTTCCTCTCCCCCTCTCCCTCTTCCCCGCTTCCTCTCCCCCTCTCTCTCTTCCCCGCTTCCTCTCCCCCTCTCCCTCTTCCCCGCTTCCTCTCCCCCTCTCCCTCTTCCCCGCTTCCTCTCCCCCTCTCCCTCTTCCCCGCTTCCTCTCCCCCTCTCCCTCTTCCCCGCCTTCTCTCCCCCTCTCCCTCTTCCCCGCTTCCTCTCCCCCTCTCTCTCTTCCCTGCTTCCTCTCCCCCTCTCCCTCTTCCCCGCCTTCTCTCCCCCTCTCCCTCTTCCCCGCTTCCTCTCCCCCTCTCCCTCTTCCCCGCTTCCTCTCCCCCTCTTCCTCTTCCCTGCTTCCTCTCCCCCTCTCCCTCTTCCCCGCTTCCTCTCCCCCTCTCCCTCTTCCCCGCTTCCTCTCCCCCTCTCCCTCTTCCCCGCTTCCTCTCCCCCTCTTCCTCTTCCCCGCTTCCTCT
>NC_061845.1:16084406-16086906 GCF_019202785.1 Penaeus chinensis
CTCCTCCTCCTCCTCCTCCTTCTCCTCCTCCTCATCCTCTTTCTCCTCCTCTTCCTTCTCTTCCTCCTCTTCCTTCTCCTCCTTCTCCTCCTCCTCCCCCTCCTCCTCCTCCTCCTCCTCCTCCTCCTCCTCCTCCTCCTCCTCCTCCTCCCCCTCCCCTTCCTCCTCCTCCTCCTCCTCCTCCTCCTCCTCCTCCTCCTCCTCCTCCCCCCCTTCCTCATCCTCCTTCCCCTCCTCCTTCCCCCTCCTCCCCCCTTCCTCCTCCTCCTCCCCCTTCTCCTCCTCCACCTCCTCCTCCTCTACCCTCCACATTTGCATACGAGCATATCTCTCTCTTTCTCTCTCTCTCTCTCTCAGTCTCCCTTGAATAACTGATGTAAACCTGGAAGCGTCTTCTGTATCAATAATAAGTTAGAAGTCAAAGGAGTAATAATGTCTCCATTGGTGTTTCTGCTGCTCTCATTCTAACTGGTGTCGTGGGCGTTGTTGTTGTTATTATGTTGTTGTTTTGTTTTGTTGTTCGTGTTGTTTTGTTGTTGTTATTATGTTGTTGTTTTGTTTTGTTGTTATTTTGTGTTGAGTGCTGTGTGGTGTAGCGGTAGCGATCTGGTTTAGCCATCTTGCTGAGCTGCGTTCGAATCCCTCGCCGCCAGTGGATGGTAACCCCGGCCATTCCTTGCACACAGGGGATAGTTGAGAAGCAAAATGAAACAGACAGTGTGTCACACCAAGAATATCCATTGTAACAAATGGAATCAAACTAAACTTTAAACTTTTAACTTAAACTTCTTGTTATTATGTTGTTGTTTTGTTGTTTTTGGTTTATTTCGTTCTTGTTTTGTTTTGTTGGTTTATTTCATTGTTATTGTTGTTTTGTTGCTCTTGTTGTTGGTTTATTTCGTTCTTGTTTTATTTTGTTGTTGTTGTTTTATTTTATTGTTATTGTTGTTTTGTTGTTGTTGTTTTATTGTTTTTATTATCATTATTGTTATTCTTCTTTTTATTATTATTATTATTGATATTATTATGATTATTATTACTATTATTTTTGTTATTATTATTATTATCATTATCATTACCACTATCATTATCATTATCATTATCATTATTATTATTATCATTATCATTATCATCATTATTATTATCATTAACAGTGTTATTATTACTATTATGAATTATTATTATTATTATTTTTATCATTATTATTATTATTATTATCAATATTATTATCATTATCATCATTATTATTATAATTGTTATTATTATTATTATTATTATTATTATTATTATTATTATTATTATTATTATTGTTAATGTTATTATTAATATTAATATTATTATTATTATTATTATTATTATTTTAGTTATTATTATGGTTATCATTACTATTATTTTCATTATTATTATCATATCATTATCATTATCATTATCATTATCATCATCATCATCATCATTATTATTATTATCATTAACAGTTTTATTATAACTATTATAAATTATTATTATTATTATTATCATTATCATTATTATTATTATTTCTATTATAGCTATTATTATTATCATAACCAAATCGTTCTCAAATACTGATACCAATCTAGAAAAATGATCTATAATCTACCGTTCGTGTAAGTGACGTGACGTCATCGAGGACAACCAGCCGACGTCAGCCGTTCGTGGTTTCCGGTTCGCATTCAAAGTCTTTCGGCGTATTTAGCCACGCCTCATAAATATATGCATGCAACGCCACAGGAAAGGCGGTTACTTAGTCACTGATAAGGGCATAAAAGCGTTGATAATATTTAATAATGCCAGGAATCAAGGTTTGATAAAGGAAAATGGAGTAGGGACGACGTTGGAAATGGACTAAGTTCCCTCTCTCTTTTTTTTTGTACATTTCGTGACATCAACCATTCTTTGGACTAATCCAAGGAGAAGAAGAAGAAGAAGAAGAAGAAAATAAACCAAACACAACAAGGATTTTACTGTTACTAATATACACTTTTCTAAACATATCGTATCCATACCTTTTCCTTTATGTATTTTCTTTATCTGTTTATTTATCTATTGATTTATTTATTTATCCATTTTGTGTTTTCAGGTGGATGTAGTGTTGCCACAAAACCTAAATCCACAATTTTCTTTTTTTTAGGTCAATCTGAGTCCTCATATTTTTTTTCCTTCTTTCTTTATAGGAAAATATGTGTTTGAACACTTGCGTTTTGCTAAAGCATATACTTATAAGTCATTCACAAAATTTTTTTGTTTGTTGCTGTCGTTGCTTCATTTGTTAGTCTTTTTCTACTGTTATTACGAACACCTGTTATTTGTAAAAGGTCTTAATGGAATGAAAATATATGATAGTGGTGTCATTGGCAATAATGGTTATGGTAATAATGATAACGGTGATGATGTTAAGAATAATCGTAACAGTGATGATGATAATGCAATAATAGTGATAATGTTAATAGTCCTGATTAGGGTAATAATGGTGGTGACAGAG
>NC_061845.1:16134992-16137492 GCF_019202785.1 Penaeus chinensis
ACACACACACACACACACACACACACACACACACACACACACACATATACACACACCTACTTCCCACGCATGTTGACCTTCCACCCTCCTCCTTCGGAGACTTCGAGGCTGACCTTAAAGGGTCAAGCTTCCCAGAATAATTTCCTCGACCTTACTGATACCACAAAGGCAATCTCTTTCTCTTTTAAGGTCACAAGGTCCCAAGAATTCTCTGCCTGATCTCTGCTCCGGTCTGTCTCTGCCTGAGCTGCTGGTAAGTGCCTCTTGTGTGCGTGTGGGTGGGTGGGTGTCTTCTCACGTAAAATACAATCCTCTGGCGATCTTAACGGTCCGGTTACTGCTGTACGTCATCTAGTATATATGTATATGTGTGTATATATATATATATATATATATATATATATAGTATATGTATAGGTGTGTGTGTGTGTGTGTGTGTGTGTGTGTGTGTGTGTGTGTGCGTGTGTGTGTGTATGTTTGTATACATATATATATATATATATATATATACATATATATGTATGTATGTATGTATGTATGTATGTATGTATATACAGTATATGTAAATACACATACATATTTGTGTTTACTTTTTTTTTCCTTCCTTTCTTTTTCATATATATACATCTTTCGTTTTCTCTTTTTGCTATCAAATAATGTTATATTCTACATTTATTTCCCTTTTTACAGGAAATAAGATTTTTTTAAATGTCTTCTTTAAATAATGAAGACTGCGGGACGACCAATTGTTTGTAATGCAAACCTGTACATTTACGCAGTATCAAAGACATGATGAAAGAATTACAATAACCATATTTGGAGAAAAAAAAATGTGTTACGATCATGTCCTCCTGTCACTGTGCCTACTTGACTATCATTCACCTTATAGACATAACAAACCTATGCCCTTTTATTCTGATCCATTCCTTCGGTTAAAGTTGTCTTTAGGAAACACTGGCAGGACTTAAGCCCACTGAAGGACCCTGGAAAACCTCCATACGGCGCCCCTTTGCTCTGTGGAAGTAAAGGAAGTCATCCACAAAACCGAACATTACTTCCATGCGCTTGGCTATCATCAGCGTATATCTGATAGGCTTTACTCACATAGAACTTCTTACTCAAACTTACCTTGCCCAGTCCTCTGAGACGGCGACGGAGAGAAAGCCTTGTTGAGTATTCGAGATTCTTAGAACAGCATTCCTTGCAGTTGTAATTCCATAGCTGCATTGACGTTGAGAGTGAATACAAGTGCATAATAAATCCAGGACAGAAACCGTCAGTTGCATATATACGCATTTATAAGGTAATACGAATGATGATTTGAAATTATGAGATTAAACTTCCTTTCCGACAGCTGTATTCTTTGGTAAAGTACACCAGCGGAGACAGTAAACGCGTGGTTTTGCTCCCATCATTGCAAATTTGATATATATACATTGGCTTCACAGAGATAAATTACCTTCAATATGTGCAGGTCCTTGGGAAGCTGACCACTTCGCCCGCTCCCAAACCCGGCCTGGTCGTTAGCATTCTTTATATGGACAAAAAAGCTGGCAGAAGAAACGAACGTTGGTGTGAACGACTGTATTTTATATATCTGTAACTTTGATATTTGTAAATACGGCCGCTAAGTATATGTTATCACACTTGAGAAAACTACAGTAGCAGCACAGTTACTGACGCGACTAAAGTTTTATTTAGCTGGAAAGATCTCAAAGCTCTTGCTCAAATTTTATTAGAATATTACTTGTTATTATTCTTACTTTAAAACGGACATGATGATTTTACCTCATAGCAGTTATTAAATACAACTGAGACGTAATAGTTAATGTAAGTAATAGGTGAATATTCAGAACACCTGAGCGCAAGGACCTGTGATATATATATGGAGAGAGAGAGAGAGAGAGAGAGAGAGAGAGAGAGAGAGAGCGAGAGAGAGGGAGAGAGAGATAATGTGCAGTACAAGAGATACAGCCCCTCACTTCCACAAAGGCACTGATACACACTTCTAAGCAGAACTGCGTAGTTCCCGAGAAACGGTGGCGCCGTCAGCCTCGGGGGCGGTGTGTGTGTGTGTGGGGGGGGGGGGGGGGTTGAAGAAGGAAACATGAATGGAAAGAACCATACATATACCGTGTAGTATGTGATACTAGATGGTACTTACCATCACATGCATGCATGCATGTGATGGTAAGTACCTGCAATTAATCAGGTTGTGCGGTGGGCAACACACCATGGGTTCAAATTTTCTCCAAGCAAGACCATGCCATTCCACAAAGGAGAAAAGTTCCATCCTTCCCTCTGTTTGGAAGCAAACCCACTGCATTTTGTCCAAAGGCGAAGTACTTCGCTCTAAATTTTGACTCAAGGCTAACATGAGTGCCATGTTAAATTTGAAGACTATAAAGCGCTGGTATTTTGCGGGTTCTTTCTAACCTGACTTGGGGTGCAGACCGCACAATGCTTCTGCAGCTTTGCAAAACCTGACTATTGTTTTATC
>NC_061845.1:16167492-16169992 GCF_019202785.1 Penaeus chinensis
CTATATATATATATATATATATATATATATATGTGTGTGTGTGTATGTGTGTGTGTGTGTGTGTGTGTGTGTGTGTGTGTGTGTGTGTGTGTGTGTCTGTATATGTATGAGTGTGTACATATATGCATATATATATATATATATATATATATATATATATATATATGTGTGTGTGTGTGTGTGTGTGTGTGTGTGTGTGTGTGTGTGTGTGTGTGTGTGTGTCTGTATATGTATGAGTGTGTACATATAGGCATATATATATATATATATATATATATATATATATATATATATATATATATATATATCCGTAGATTGATGTTCCTTGTGGAATCTGCCTTTTTACCGTCGAAGTCGAGGCTTAAAGACTTACTTCTAAGTGCTTGCAGAGACGAGTTGAGAATGTGTCGTTAGGATTAGCCACCTTTTATATTACATATATTTTTTTTTTACGATCGCTGACATGATCGATTATTTAGTATATCGTGTATTGCCTGATAAATCGAATTCGACGACATTATTGTATGAATCTGATTTGCTGTTAGTTGACTTGAATATTAGCAGAAAATTCATAACAATGCACATTTTCCTATATCAACTGTAAATTGTATTTCCTTTATGTAATATGTTAATCGTATATATCTTATTCATTAATCTTATTTTTTATAAATCTTATTAACAATATTCACAACACAATCTATTCATGATGTTTTTTTGCATGTACTGTATGTAGAATATACTTATAATGAAAATAACGTTTTTGTTCCATAGAAAATATACAATTCATATCTAGCATCATCTTTCTCATCTTACATGGTTACAAAGGGTAATGAATCAACCTGTACTGAATATATGACCTATAAAAGTTAAACATCTTTGGTTGGGAGGGTAAGGTTTATAAATGCTCGGAACATGACGAAGACATTCCTCAATTCAGGTCTGAGATTTCTTGGCAATACGACCCTTGCCCGACCAGGTGGCCTTCCTGATCAACCTTCCACTATTAAGCATCATGCGTTTACATGTCTAAGTAAATGTAAATGAAATGCATTATTTAAACTGAAATCCCTTTGAGGTAGCAGATAAATCAAAAGATTTGCGTTTGTGTATCTGCTCTCTTTTCAGTCCATAACATATTCACAGATATGCAACTAAATATTGTAGTTTAGAATTGCTTAGCTGTAACACTGTTGATTAATTTCAATTAGGGAGAATTATTTAACTAATAATGCACTATTCTATAGTATATGTTCAGAGAAATTTAGAATTATAACTAATTTCCATTACTGTTACATGTCCCTGATGATTTCTATATTGTAGGTCTGTTAACAGTTACTCTTTCAATTCCTGTCCATGAGTGGAATGAGAATTTAGTTGATGTTCATTTTTGCGGAGGAAAGTGAAACTCATGTTATTTCGCATATTTATTAACATCAGATTTCTTAGCATTTAGACAAAATTTTACAAATAAACGTACAAACACACACACGGTGGACCAATGATCAAGCTAACGAGCGAGCGAGCGAAGAGAGAGAGAGAGAGAGAGAGAGAGAGAGAGAGAGAGAGAGAGAGAGAGAGAGAGAGAGAGAGAGAGAGAGAGAGAGAGAGAGAGGGTGAGAAAGAGTAAGATTTCTTAAAATGTCGATTTATACACAGAATGGGCTTCTGAAAATGAAAATAACTTTTTAGAGCAACAACAGTTCAATAACAGTAAGACATTATAAGTAGCTTCTTAGACTTAATGTCATCATTATTTATATTATTATTATCATCATAATTATCATTATTACTAATATTAGTATCATTATACCAATGATGATAATGATAATAATGATGATGATGATAATAATATAAAAAATATTATAATAAAAATATGGATGGTAATAATAAAAAATAATAACAACATCAATAACAATAACAATAACAATAACAATAACAATAATAATAATAATAATAATAACAACAATAATAATAATGATAATAATAATAACAATAATATTAATAACGATAACAGTAACAACAACTTTGATGATAATAATGGTCGTGATAATAATAATAATAAAATAACAACAACAGCATTAACAATGATAATAATGATAATAATAAAAACAATAACAACTACAAGAGTATTATAAATAATAATAATGATAATAATAAAAATAAGAAGAAGAAGAACAATATTAATAATGGTGATATCAATAATAACAATAATAATAATAAAGTTAATAATAAGAAGAAGAAATATGTAATGACCATCATTAACATTATTATTATTATTATTATTATTATTATTATTATTATTATTATTATTATCATTATTATCATTACTATTGTTATTATTATTATTATTGTTATTATTATCATTATCATTATCATTATCATTATCATTATCATTATCATAATCATAATCATTAACATGATCATTATTATCATTATTGTCACTATTACCATTACTGTTAATACTATCATTATCTTTATCATCTTATTATTATCATTATCA
>NC_061845.1:16174992-16177492 GCF_019202785.1 Penaeus chinensis
CTTTGATATAATGTTTGATGGACCATAGTCCCTACAAAACACGGCATTATTGGACCATGTGCTGACATACAAAGTTTTGAAAAAAGAATATTTATCTTTATTTCTTATAAAAAGTTAACATAAAAAAATGCTTGTATTCTTTTTGTTTATACACACCACTCTCTATTTCACACGGTTTTGGAAACTTTCATATGCTCAGATTCAGCCGAGTGTGTGTGTGTGTGTGTGTGTGTGTGTGTGTTTTCTCTTTCTCTCTCTCTCTAACATTTAGAAGTTGGTGCTGGGGGAAGGTCAAACATCCCTCTTACCCAGTAAGTAAGGCAGGCTGTGGGTCCTACTGGGACTCGGTCTGGGAACGGGAGTGCTTGCTATATGGGGCAATACCAGGCAGAGGGGGCATCCACCCGGAGTTAAACCTCAGGCAGGCTGTCGGAGCGGGGGCTGGAATTGTATGCTCTTTGCAACAGGACAATCGGCTACTGCTACTGTTGAGGGAACTGAACTCCAATCCCTCCTCGCAGACAACTGCAGTCCATTCAGCAAATGGCCAGATAATCTCAGATCCTGTTGAGGTGTTGGTGTGTTGGGCTGAGTATTTTGAGCAGTTGTACCAGGTTTATTTACAAACAATTAACTTGGATGCAGGTAGTGCCGAGATTCCTTTGCCAGACCCACCCATCAGTGAGGATCCACCCTCCCTGCCTCAAGCCAGGGAGGTAATCTCAAAGCTGAAGAGTGGGAAAGTAATAGGTATCTGTGGCATCCCAGCTGAACTGTTAAAGGCTGGTGGAGAACCCATGCCAAGGGGATTACATGCTGTCCTGTCTGCCATCTGGCAGACTGGTACCATTCCCCTTGACTTGATGAGGTGTATGGTCATCTCTCTCTGGAAGGGCAAAGGGGATCTTGTGGGACTGCAGCAATCACCGAGGGATTACATTGCTCAGTATACCAGCCAAAATTCTCACTCACATCCTTCTGAGACGTATCAGAGACCACCTGCTGAGGCACCAGAGGCTGGAACAATCTGGATTCACTCCTGGTAAGTCCACAATAGACCGAATCCTGGCGCTTTGAGTCATTGTAGAGTGCCGACTTGAGTTCGGGTGTGGGCTGTTTGCAGCTTATATCGACCTCAAGAAGGCATTTGATACAGTGCATCACGAATCACTCTGGGAGATCCTGAGAATAAGAGGAATTCCAACAAGGATTATTGGATTAAAAGTAAGCTTTTATACTGGTACTGAGAGTGCTATAAAGTGTGGTGGGGGCTTGTAGAGGTTCTTCCCTGTTCGTTCAGGAATGAGGCAAGGCTGTGTTCTTGCACCAACACTTTTCAACACTTGCATACTGGGTAGAGCTACTGTCCAAAGTCACTGTGAAGCAATTCTGGGCAATATCAAGATTACCGGCCTTGACTTTGCTCATGATGTTGCTATTCTATCTGAGTGTCTGGAAACCCTAGTAGCGGCTCTTCATGCATTTCGCAATGAAGCGAAGCCCCTGGGGCTAGAGGCCTCCTGGACCAAGACCAAGAACCAGGACTTTGGGGGCCTGCTAGGAGATCCTGTTTAGTTGGTACATGCTTCCGGTGAGAAAATCGAAGTCACAGAGAGCTTTATATACCTTGGTAGTGCAGTTCATGACTCCGGCCTGTCAGACCAGGAAGTCGGAATGTTAAAGTCTGATATGCGGCCCGTTTACTTATACAGGAGTGAAGCATGGAACATTGATATACAGAGAAGAGAGATTAACATTCACCAAGAGGAACTATTCGTAATATCGTATTTGTGAAATACAATGTTGTAAGCATGATGAGGAAAGAATAAGACGTACAAATAACAGAATCAAAAATAGGACAATTCGCTCAGATAACAGAATGAAGGACAGGACAATCACGCACATATAACAAGAGAATCAACACTAGGACACTTTGACTATCATGTCCGTCAACGTCGATGGCCAAGGCACCTAGACAGATAAATCAAACAACAATCACGATGCAATTGATAAGAACGCCAATGCCTCACCGGTTCCATTTTCGAGGACACAAGTGCCGTTGGAGAAACAGGCGATGTTCGTCCCATCCGCCAGCACTTCGGAATTGTCTGTCGGTTCCGATATCACTGTTGATATAATAAACCTATTATCAACCGTCTATCTATCATCATCGATATAATTTATGACCAATATCCGAAGTAGCATCATTATCACACTGTTTGCAATCTTAAAATCATGATTAAAGTTTTTGAGAATCCTTCTGGGACTGTAATAATGAATTTGATGAAAGGAATAGACTTCATAAACATAATAGTAGTGATAATGATAATGATAGCAATGATAACAATGGTACTACTGATAACAATAATAATAACAACAATAATAATAGTAATAATAATAAAATAACAACCATTGTAACGATAAGACCAATGATGAAAACAACGGCAAACAACAATAACGAATAATAAGAATAAAAACCATAATAGAAACACATCACACA
>NC_061845.1:16222492-16239992 GCF_019202785.1 Penaeus chinensis
TCACCTCAGTACAGGGCATACTACAAGAACACCCCTGAGCTTATTCCCTTTTTCAGATAGGCTCAACTGTCTACTTTTTGTTTTGGCCTCTTCTGTTTGCTTTTCAAAATGAATTCCATTTTATGATTAAATATGTATAGAAAGTAAGTGATGTACATCAGTTTATACTCAGGAAGTAGGAGGTATAAGAATGAATTAAAAGCAGGAAAAAATGAATTCTGTGTTTTTTTTCTTTTCTGCCTACATTAACTGCAAGGCTTTTTTTTTTTTTTTTTTTTTTTTTTTTTTTTTTTTTTTTTTTTTTTTTTTTTTTTTTTTTTCTTTTTTTTTTTTTATAGGTTTAGGTCTACACAATCCTAGACGTTATTTGGAGGAAGGAAGGATAAGTAACTGACATAATCTCCATGACAAAGGGTATACATAGTCGAGCTTATTCATTATATCCTTTTTGGCCTGTTGGTGTATCACATGATACATGTTCTTTGGATGTATTGTTTTTTCGTCATTTACCATTGGATGTGTGGTGCCACGTCCAACATATCTGACAGTAGCTGTCATGCCATCCAGAAAATACAGTAAATAATGTATCTGAAATGGACCATAGAATCCTTTAGATTTTTTGCTCTGTGGGTGGCAAAGTAGTGTCATATCACTAAACATACACGTTGATTTCATGTCAAAAGGACACCCGTAATTTCTTTTTTTTTTTTTTTTTTTTTTTTAATAATGCTTTATATACGTTTGAGACAAATAAGGTGTACATGAATATTCATGCACAGTGTCAAGACGCCTTGCTTTCTCTTTGCTGTGCTATTAGCTCTTTTTTGCAAAAGCATTTTTAGTTTTGCCATTTTCCGAGACCTATACTTGTCATTCAGGAGACTCCATAATATCTCTCCAGATAGTTAGTTTGTATAATAACAGTAACAAAAATTAACACTTGTTTGCATTATTTTTTCATATTTTTGTATTATTCAATTTTCTGTAAAATACTTTGTGCTGCAAGTAACATCAGGCAGGAATAGGTTTCTGCACAGGGATGTTCTCTATGGGGCTGGAGCTCTTCCAGACATGGCTCCCTCCACTTTTTTTTACAAGTGGAAATAATACAGGAGCCTTATCCTAAAGGCCCATTGAGTCAATCTCTCTCCAAAAGATTTATGCACTCATGGTGAGATGCCACTGGCCACTCTGCAACAATGTCCCACGGCAAAATTTTTCCATGACAAGACATTCCTGTCTGCTGACCCTCAGCCAAATTTTTTCCTAATGAGACATTCCGGTCACCTTGATCTAACAGGGTTAATAAGGAAGTAGTTCCACATATCAGTTAATATTGGATGTTTTTACAATTCAGCAGATTGAAATCATACATAACTTGATCCTTTAAGATACCTTATGGAGGAGCACAATAACATTGGTACTCTGAATTTAGTGGTGCAAAGAATTGGATTACCCTATATGTCTGGGTGAATAACATATGCCCCTGAATATATTTTGTGATTCTGTAATGTTGATTTAGAGCTCAATCTCTTGTTAATTTAACTTTATCATAGGATCATCACAAACTAATTTACCAAAACCAGGAACTAATAATAACTTGTGGATAGTTGCCTCAACCAACGAAAGAAGGAACACATGAATATTCCAAAGGCCTTTTTGCAGTATTGGTTCTTTGGGGCAAATTGTACCATGACCTCACTCCTGTCTTCTCATCTAACTTCAAATTTTGAGACACAACCAGTCAATACCACACACAGCCACCGACCACCAGTGATGCTACAGACAGAGTAAGAATGAGAGGTATCCTGTGGCAGATTTGCCTAGTGACTTATAAAAATAATAAAAGACAATGATTTCAGTAGTAGTTGTAACTACAGAGGAGGAAACATGGCTCAGTAGTCAAGTGATGCTTTTGATGATTGCAAGATTCAGAGATTGCACCCAAACAGTCCCTCTCAGCAGAGTCAGTAACTGAGTACTAGCATGCTCGCATCAACATGCTGGGGCTAAAGTTGCAGCAGAAAGTAACACCATCCCAAGGCTTAGTATGCATATTCCTCTGGACACATCCTCAAGCACATGGGGCCAACTTTGTTGTCAGTAATAGCTATGATGATGATGGTAATGGTAATGAAAACAATTATAAAATAACCCTAGGCTCTTCTTTGATCACAACTGAGTGCTGCTACTACCCCCTTCAATTCCTACTGTCCACACCTCTTCACTAGTCTATTAGCCCTGCCAATTAGGATCAATATTTTGTGATCCCCTCTGACAACACCTCTTCCAGCATTGCCTTCAAAAACAAGTGAGCAAAGTTTCCTTTTGCAGCTGCTCTGAACACTCACGCCTTGTCACAGTTGCATCCAAGTCCCAAGCTTATGCATTATCTACCCTGACTGACTTAACTGTCAAACCCATTTATGCCAGCCTTAACCCTCCCTCATTACTTGTACTGGAACTATCTCAATCTCCCAGCAGACTGTCAGTGACAAGGATTGATCAGACAGCAGGGAAGACTTACTCACCTGTCTCATTGACTAGGATGCAGTACACCATTCCCCCCCTGAAGCCGTTGTATGTCCTCCACCAATACTGCCAAGATGACTATCCATAGACATGACCTCCACCATGATATTAATATTGGCAGAGCCCCAATGTCAGAAATGTTGGCATCTCTGCCATCCTGCCAAACACTGCTGCTCCACAGCCCGATGCCCTCCCTGTGTCCAACTGCTCCATCCATCAAACTGCTCTGCTCAATCATGCATGTGTGCTATATGATCTTTGATGTCTAGTGCATTTATTTTGCTTTGTAACCATTAACCATGCAACATAAAAAAAATTAAAAATAGGATCATTCTAAAGCATCAGATGAGAAAGACTCCTTTACATTTGCCAGACATCATAAAATGTCTTAACTAGAGAACTATTGATTTTAATTATAGTTAAATCAGGTTCTGCACATTATACTGAAACTTTTCATTTATGTAGGTCTACTGAATGGATGACATCCTGCATACACGAAAGGTGGGTTACACTGCACAAGACATTCCCATTTTGTGGGCCTGTTATGTGAAACTACTGTTCATTCCTTTTACACTCCTGCACCTATATAGCCATAGGGCTTAAAGTCAGTAAACAACCAGTATCCTTTTATGTTCTTACATTCCTATGCAATTGATAGTGATAATGGTAATGAAGACAACAATGGTGATAATAGTTGCTGATAATGACTGATATGCCACTGCCATGACAATAAAAGGAAATAAAGAGAAATATATTTTGTTGCTTGTGTTGTTTTCTGACATTAAGCTCCTGATTGCAGCCAGTTAAGAAAATGAAAATGAACACATCCAGAGGGATCATAATAACAATAATTTCCAATTTTATAACAGATATATTTCATACTTTCTTAAAGTCTAACATAAGTACACATTCTTAATAAACAGAAGGTAACAGTTAAAGGATGAAAGTATATACATTAAGACTAATTGGAATGACTATACGATTAAGAATACTGATGACTTTGCAATAATAAAAGCCTTTTAAATGCCCTAGAAGAATGCAGAATATGGTACAATAACCAATTTTGAATATTCACTGATGGTAGAGGTACCTAATTTTCATTTATAATCATCAAATAAGCAGCCTTGATCTATAATCAAGTGAAATAAGTGTATTTCCAGTTAATTATTGGGATAAAAAACAAAGCTGGGAGGAAAATGCAAACAAGCTGCTATCTGTTTTTAGGTATATAAGTGTTGATGATGATGATAATAATAATAAAAATAATAATAACAATACTACTACTACTACCAATAATAATAATGATAACAATAATAATAAAAGGGAAGCATACAATCCAAATACTGATTACTTTAGGGAAAACAAGCAAAGCTCTTCTGTTGTCTGTGATCTCAATCAAGCTTGACATAAATCACATGTCTTTTAATAAACTACACAATTTCTTTTGATAATTTCTCTTCCTTGCTTTAAAGTCATACAAAAAAAATCTGAGATGCTCATCACCAGCACAGTTATATAAGCAATTATTTATATTCTAAATATGTACTGCTAAAATCCGGCTTTGTGAAGTTCTCTTAGCTGGGCACCAAGTCGTTCTCCTTTAAACTTTCTTAGATGAGTTTCCTGCAATAAAAAGTATTTAACATTAGTTGTTAAAACACAGACTTTTCTGCTTTTTTATTATGATACCAGAGTCTACCAAACATGCATATATATTTTTTTACATTAAAAAAAAAAATCTTTCATCTCAAACAGATAGTCGAATTACACATGGCAAAGGCAATCATCTATCCATGCATGTTCGTTACTCACTATTCTTTTTTCCAAATAACTGTCTAAGAATGCATCGACATCAATGTGACTGTGAAGGAAGTCCTCGGCAATCTTTTCACTATCCTCTTCTGACTGGGCAGCAAAAATGAGCAGACTCTCCTGGAATAATGGGGAAAACAAATAGGACAAATACAAACACTGCATGAGAAAAAGCCATATGATTTATATATATATCTGGGGAGCATATGTAGTTGACAAATTATGGGTATAGTTTACCTGGCTCCCACTCCCAATATACCCTTTAGCTGAACTGTGTTATGTGTCTTTTTCTACTTCATCAACCAATTTTCTGAGGCAACTAAAGGCAAAGTTAACTAGAAACAATCCACCTTTCCTTGGCTGCCAAGCGTGTAGACTAATGATGGACAGTCCTTACATACAAAGCTCAAACATGAATCATAACCAATAGTCTCAATGTTTTTCCCTCTACCTGAATGCTGCTTGGAGCCAGCTTTTCTGATGCTTTCTGTTGCTTAATGGTCATGTCCTCAAAGCTTGACCGAAGGGAAGTCAGCTCCTCCACCTTCTGGATAGTGGCATCCCTAGCCCGCTCATAGTCACTGCTCCGCTCGAGATTTGCCTCTATGGGGGAAGGTTACAAGTGTCAGTTACACACCACCCAGGACAAGACCCTAAATAAAAACAGAAAGCAATACCACCAATATCAACACCATATAATACACACAGCCTATAAAAAAAAACTAAATTAGTCACATACTTGCTAATGCCTCATTCTGAGCAGAAAGCTGCTCACACTGGTTCTTGAGTGCTGCAACCTGGGGAAGGCCTTCCACAAACTCAGTCAGTTTGTCATCACAGGCTAGCAAGTCTTCCAGGTCATCACGGCTTAGGGATGCAACTTCAGGCAAAATGCCTACTGAAATCAAAATATTCATTAAGGGGTAATGTTACAGAGAATATTAGAAAAAACATCAAATATCTGGTAAACTTCCCAAAACCTTTGTCCAGGTTTTCTGCCTTACAATTATTATTTTGTGAAGTTGTTATGAGATGTTGGGCTCTATCTGGCAACTACACACAGTGGGAGAGAAACTGTGAAACAAGGAGTGTTAGGCCAGCATTTGCAAGAGAGATGCATTGTTTCGCTGCCCTCTGACTCAATTTCACTATTTCTCAGCCTTTTTTTATAGCAGATATTTACAGGATAAGACTAACACTCGTTAAAGGGCTGTTTCCCCCCTTCTTTATTAATGATCCCCCCCACAAGTTAGCTAGCTACCCTTAACTCTTCTTCCCCTCCTTACACTAAATTCTCCCCCTCCTTTACTTCATTAAGTGCTAAATGATACATGTGGTCTTTACTAAAGTTGATTTGCATGTCAGCACAATAACAGTGCCCTATTCTTATTTTGATGACAGATGATAACAGCTGTCAAAATCTTTAGATGCCCATGTCTCACAACTATGATTTTGTTGGTTCATTCTCCTCCTTCTCTCAAATGGTTTGACCAATTTTCAAAATTATATATCACCTGAAAGTATGGACAAAAGACTACAAATTCAAACAGGGATATGTCTCAGAACTAACAATATCAATATTACTGCCCTTCAAAACTTTTTTCCTTGATAACTAACACATTTAGAACTAATATCTTGCTTGAGATGTTAATAATAGTGTCTGAGCAGCCTTTCTAATACTGGATTTATTTTAACTTTGAAAATTCATAATGGGTAAACCATTTGATCTGAAGGTCTGAAACTTTGTCTAAAAGACCATCAAATATGTATGTATAACGTTAGATAATTTAATTCAGATTGACCACAGATGACCATATATGGAAAATTGCCCCTTTCCAGCTTCCTCTACTTCTTTTGTAATTACTACCCCATTTTCCACATTAATCACAAACATGCTTTATGTACTTGGTATGGCTGCTATCCTTACCCCGCTGTCATTCTCGAAGATATATATATATATATATATATATATATATATATATATATATATATATATATATATATATATATATATATATAATGTATATATTTTTTTTTTCTATTTTTTTATTAACCCATTTGCAATGGGGAAAATTATTTTAAAAATTGAGAAAATGCTGTGTTCATTTTTTATATTTTTTGTGAAATGTCTCTACGCATAGATGGCTCTGCCTTACCTGATTTCACCTTTCCTTGAGTTGGCAGGAAAATTTATTTTTTACTAGTGCTATGACTATCGATGGTGTTATTTTTATTATAAACATTATGATTACTATAATGTTATAAACAATAGTAACACCAAAATAAGATAACGTAAAATATTTTCGTAAATCAAGGAAAAGGGTAAATGGGCGAGGTAGGCAGTACACGTAATTGGCTCATTGGTGTTTTGGTACAAGTGTAGCCATCTATATGTTAATACAATTAAACAAGTAAACTCACAGTGGGCATGTCACGGATACGTAATGAAAAGTTAACTCATCATGACCGGTAGGGATATAGGCATCACAACTAGCAGGAAGTTCCGCTAAATGTAGTGGACTCCCCAGCCAAAAAGCTCAACAGTTGCCAGAAGTCACCAGAATGAGGGACATCTAGAGATTTCTGGTACTGTCATTCTTTAAAAAATTGCCATGTTACTACCCCCCCCCCCCCTTCCATCAGCTCTTCTCTATACTTTCTGCCTAACTTTATATTTTTTCTCCCTCTACTTCTTGAATGCCTATTCGTTTCTGCCTTATTACCAGCACCTAAAACCTTTCTTTTTCTACAACTACTTCACTTCCCTCAGCATTCCAACATTCACTACATTTTCTTTTTCCTCCTTCCATTCTTCTTGCATACCTCAACACAAACATTCTATTTTCACTCTCTCCCTATCTTAGATGCCAGCCTCTCTTGCTATTCTCCTTCTTTCTTTTACTAAACTCATTTCCTCTTAGACCTCTCTTTCATGACTTTACATTCCCACCCTCACTCACCTTCCTGCCACTTATAAACTACTTCCACTATCTGGTGGTCTATATCCCTCCTCCTTCCTGTGAAACATGTTTCCCTCAAACAGTCTCCATACACCTTGTACAATATTCTCCCTCCATCAAGGACACAAGAATAAGTTTCTTTCAAAACAATTTTTTCCCATCACTAATTCCTGCTATTAGGCAGCTGAATAGGAGAATGGCTACCTGCACAGGTCCCTCACACTCACACACACACACACACACACACACACACACACACACACACACACACACACACACACACACACACACACACACACACACACACACACACACACACACACACACACACACACACACACACACACACACACACACACACACACACACACACACACACACACACACACACACACACACACACACACACACACACACACACACACACACACACACACACACACACACACACACACACACACACACACACACACACACACACACACACACACACACGTTCACAATATATGGAATATAAAAAGAAACATTCTAACAAGTATACAAACAAAGTACAAGAGTGCATACCCAACATCAATATTCTCTAATATAACTCTTAACAACACCATAAACATATTGCATATATTCCCATGTAAATATACTGGTTGCACACATGCATTGTTTAGTCTACTGTTGCTAATATTTATTGCAATATAATCCATGCCCAGCAGACTCACACATTGACCAATGGTGATGGTAAATCAGTCCTATACAAACATATCTCACTTCTGCACTCATCTGGAGCTTGCCCAAACACCATTCTTGGAGACTGATCATGCAAATGAGCCATTCACCACTCATTTCAACCATTTCATTTCAATATTTCAGATTTTCATAGATTTGGGTTTTGGGGCACCTGAATAATAGGGTGAGACAGTAAAAATATGCAAACGGAGAGAATATTTCTTCTTCTAGCCTTTAATCACTCTTTCATATATGTAATAATCAAGATATGTCCATTTCACTTTATTCAGTTTCACAATAAAAATATGATAATTTTTTTCCATACAAATACAGACAAGTATTTACAGCAACAGGAGAATACAGGATCAAAATGGAGGAAAAAAGTGGCTCATCACTTCTCTTGTGTGTAAAATAAGACCTGTACTATCTTCATTAATAGAGAATCATGACTTGAGCAAGGGCAAGATGGAGCTCTATAACTCAAGAACTACTGAAGAATTAGCTATTGAAAAAAAAAAAAAAGTTTTATGATCTTTATCAGATGAGAATAAAAGCAGAAAAAGAAGAAATCCCTCGACACCCCCCCCACCCCACTCAAAATGATGCATAAAAATTGAAAGTCTACAAAAAAGGCAAGGAAATAGTAGTATACCAGCAACAGAATGAGATAAATGTTTTATTGCACTGCACAAAACTGTACATACGTTTATATTAAAGAAACGGTGAAAAAATAAAACTGCTAAGAACTATGGAATCTTTTAGAAGCAAATTTCTCATATCCCCTTTTTCTGCTTCTTGGGGGGTGGGGGGTACTCAGGATGTAATTTTTGATTGCTGAATGTGGACTCATCTCATTTTATGTATAAATACTGTGATCAGCATCAGTATTTTTTCAGTACTTTTTATGGCCACTAGCAAAAATTAAATAAATAAATAATAATGACTGGAATAGTTGAAAAATACATTTCATAATCAGAATAATGTATCAGGTAAGAAGAAAAAAGTGAAGAGAAGAAATTGCTGCTCTCAGTAAAAACAAATAAATAAATCAGGTAAAATACAGATCAGCTTAACTTTAAATACATCATATTATCCTGTATGATAGGAAACACTTACAACCACAATAATAATAATAATACAAAGATAATAATCAGTAATAAAAACCAACACCACCAACACCACCAATAACAATAACAATAACAAAACCAATAAAAAAAAGTGCAAAAAAAAAATAAAATAACACACACACACACACACACACACACACACACACACACACACACACACACACACACACACACACACACACACACACACACACACACACACACACACACACACACACACACACACACACACACACACACACACACACACACACACACACACACACACACACACACACACACACACACACACACACACACACACACACACACACACACACACACACACACACACACACACACACACACACACACACACACACACACACACACACACACACACACACACACACACACACACACACACACACACACACACACACACACACACACACACACACACACACACACACACACACACACACACACACACACACACACACACACACACACACACACACACACACACACACACACACACACACACACACACACACACACACACACACACACACACACACACACACACACACACACACACACACACACACACACACACACACACACACACACACACACACACACACACACACACACACACACACACACACACACACACACACACACACACACACACACACACACACACACACACACACACACACACACACACACACACACACACACACACACACACACACACACACACACACACACACACACACACACACACACACACACACACACACACACACACACACACACACACACACACACACACACACACACACACACACACACACACACACACACACACACACACACACACACACACACACACACACACACACACACACACACACACACACACACACACACACACACACACACACACACACACACACACACACACACACACACACACACACACACACACACACACACACACACACACACACACACACACACACACACACACACACACACACACACACACACACACACACACACACACACACACACACACACACACACACACACACACACACACACACACACACACACACACACACACACACACACACACACACACACACACACACACACACACACACACACACACACACACACACACACACACACACACACACACACACACACACACACACACACACACACACACACACACACACACACACACACACACACACACACACACACACACACACACACACACACACACACACACACACACACACACACACACACACACACACACACACACACACACACACACACACACACACACACACACACACACACACACACACACACACACACACACACACACACACACACACACACACACACACACACACACACACACACACACACACACACACACACACACACACACACACACACACACACACACACACACACACACACACACACACACACACACACACACACACACACACACACACACACACACACACACACACACACACACACACACACACACACACACACACACACACACACACACACACACACACACACACACACACACACACACACACACACACACACACACACACACACACACACACACACACACACACACACACACACACACACACACACACACACACACACACACACACACACACACACACACACACACACACACACACACACACACACACACACACACACACACACACACACACACACACACACACACACACACACACACACACACACACACACACACACACACACACACACACACACACACACACACACACACACACACACACACACACACACACACACACACACACACACACACACACACACACACACACACACACACACACACACACACACACACACACACACACACACACACACACACACACACACACACACACACACACACACACACACACACACACACACACACACACACACACACACACACACACACACACACACACACACACACACACACACACACACACACACACACACACACACACACACACACACACACACACACACACACACACACACACACACACACACACACACACACACACACACACACACACACACACACCGCAAAGGACATATTCCTCTAATAATTTACACTGGATAAATCAAATAAGGAAACATATTCTACTTTCATATCAGCCAAATGTTTATGTTTCAGCAGAGACACCTTATAAACTCAAAGGGAATGCAAGGCTTAACACTTTATCACAACAACCTACTACATCTTTCAGGTTTGGACCCTTTGCATGTTTGTCTGATTGACTCTCCACTGGATACACCTAAGTTTGCCTTCAGGATATTCATCTAACAATAAACAGCTGAATGAGGTTTGTTGCTGGTTCAGTTTTCTACAAAGTATCAAGGGCACTGTGCATTACTGTCAATTCTTTGAATGTGATGATTTCTGCTGTCTTTTCATACAAATGTTAAATTTTAGTATCTGGCAACTGTGGATTTCATAGACAAAATACATGTTTTCCTAGTCATTATTCACGTCTGTTCTTTGTAAGCTGCAATGATCTGGCAGCCTTGAGAGGGGTTTGAGGGCAATGGTAGAGAAGGAAGATCATCAGGTAAAGCCTCATAACATGGCATATTAAGCTAAGGATATGGGGGCAGTGGAAGCTCAAGCTTCAGGGGTGTTCAAACTTTTTTGGCTGTGACCCCTTCAAAGTACTCTGATAGATTCATGACCCACTCCCCCAGCAACTAAGCATTTCTGACAATCACTATAATGCATACATACATAATGTGGCTTTATGATGCATGATTGAGCATCAGGCAGGTTGACCAATGCTGACAAGTACTGGATGTGTCAGAATGGGTAGTGGGGGGAAGAGGAGGAGGGAGGAGGGGTTGCAGGATCTTGCAACCCCTTAAAATTATTTTGCAAACCCTGTGGGGGTTGAGATCCCCACTTTGAGAATCTCTGTTCTGGTATATATACAAAGCAAACAACTCATCAGTAAAAAGGAACAGAAGCTGAAACATGGACTAAAATTGTGTGACTTAAGGCCTGCAGACTGTTGTCTGATTCAGGCTAGAAGCTGCAAGACCTGTAGAGAACATCAGCAGTCTGCCAGCAGCGGTCTGGGGACCCTTATTTAACAAGAATATCCACTATGGCTTATTTTATTAAATTTGTTTACATACAGATGATTCCACAAGAACTTAGTCACAAAGGAGTCGAATACTAGTCTTCCCTATCTCCCATGTTTACCCTCTCCTTGATTTTTGGAAAGATTAGTTTATATCTATATTGCTATTAGTATCTTAAGAACATTATAATCATAAAGTCAACAACAATAATAACAATAGTCTAATAACAGTATTAACATTAATGGCATTATAAACTATTTACCTGAAAATTCAAGAAATGGAGAAATGAGGTAAGGTCACATTGAGCCTACCAATTGACTCCTTTGTGATTGGACTTGTGGAGCCACCTATGGTTTAACCTAATGCCGCTGGGGAAAATGACAAAAAAATGGGGAAAATGCTGTACTCATTTTCTATATTTTTGTGAAATGTCTCTGCACATAGATGGCTCTGCTAGTGCTTAGCCACAAAGGAGTCAATTAGAAGAACTTGTGACCATATATGCTTTGAATTGGCAGGAAAAATGTATTTTTTACTAGTGCTATGATTATCGATGGTGTTATTTTTATTATAAACACTATAATTACTATAATGTTATGAACATTAGTAACAGCAAAATAAGATAACGGAAAATATTTTCGTAAATCAAAGAAAAGGGGAAACAGGAGAGACAGGCAGTACTCGTAACTGGCTCCTTGGTGACTTAGTACAAGTGTAGCCATCTACATGTAAAACAATCAAACAAGTACTCACAGTGGGCATAGCACGTACATACACATCATGCCCGTCGGCACTGGGTTAACAAAATTCACAAAACAAAACTCCATTGGCAGAACATCTACTTAGCAGCATTGAATTAATCTAATAAATAACATACCTGATAGTGGTAATTTCAAGTGATTGCAGTTGCTTCTATTCTTTAGGTGAGGAACGTACAACCCTTGGAAGGTGAGCCAGAAATGGCACTCTAGCAGCTCCTTTGTACTGCGTGAAATGCCAGGTTCACCCTGAAAGATATCTTAAATAAATTTCCAATTTCCTTTGCATGCAACTTTTTTCTGTCCAGCTGTTATGTCATTCACCAGGGAGCTACATATGGTGGACACATTCATTTATCTATTTATTCATAATTATTATCATTACTGTCAATTTTTAGTTCAAATTAAAGCTGAAAAGACTAAAAGCTGATTGATATATATTTATATATTTATATATTCATATATCTATATATCAATATATTCATATTATACATATATCTATATCTATGTCTTTATCTATTTATCTATTTATCTATTTATCTATTTATCTATTTATCTATCTATCTATCTATCTATCTATCTATCTATCTATCTATCTATCTATCTATCTATCTATCTATCTATCTATCTATATATATCTCTATCTCTATCTCTATCTCTATCTCTATCTCTATCTCTATCTCTATCTCTATCTCTATCTCTATCTCTATCTCTATCTCTATCTCTATCTCTATCTCTATCTCTCTATCTATCTATCTATCTATCTATCTATTTAACTATCTATCTGTAGCTATACAAATTATATATATCATTATATATATAGTATAAATAATATATATAATATATTTATAAATGCATATATACAATATATATACACATATATATATGATATTATATACTATATATTATGTGTGTGTGTGTGTGTGTGTGTGTGTGTGTGTGTGTGTGTGTGTGTGTGTGTGTGTGTGTGTGTGTGTGTGTGTGTGTGTGTGTGTGTGTGTGTATATGTATATGTATATGTGTATGTATATATATACATATAAATATAATATTTATAATATATAATATATATAATATATCATATATATATATATGATATATATAAAATATATATGATATTATATATAAAATATATATAATACTAAATATAAATTATATATATTCATCTAACATATATATCATGTATACATAGATAAATATAATATAAATAATATATGTATAATATACATGTAATATATATATAATATACATAATATATATATACATACATATATATATATTATTATATATATATATATAAATATATATATATATGTATGTATATATATATATATATGTATGTATATATATATTATGTATATTATATATATATTATATGTATATTATACATATATTATTTATATTATAGTTATATATGTATATATGATATATATGTTAGATCAATATATATATTTTGTATTTAATATTATATATATATATATTATATATAATATCATATTATATGTATATAAATATATATACATATATACATACATGTATATGAATATATATATATATATATATATATATATACATGTATATAAATATGTGAGTGTGTATGTGTGTGTGTGTGTGTGTGTGTGTGTGTGTGTGTGTGTGTGTGTGTGTGTGTGTGTGTGTGTGTGTGTGTGTGTGTGTGTGTGTGTTTGTTTGTTTGTTTGTTTGTTTGTTAGTGTGTGTGTGTGTGTGTGTGTGTGTGTGTGTGTGTGTGTGTGTGTGTGTGTGTGTGTGTGTGTGTGTGTGTGTGTGTGTGTGTGTGTGTGTGTGTGTGAATTTCAACTGATTTCCCTTGGTTCCAGCTTCTATTGTTTTATGGTTATCTATTACAAATCTTATTGGTTCTAATAGACTGGTTGCTAGTGTCTACTGTCACACGATGGCCAAGTGTAATTCCCATTGGCTCATCTGATTTCCCTCGCTTACAGTCATCCACTACAATTCAGATTATTTTGTATCTTCCTCACTTTTGTGTCATTTTCTCTTCGCACTTCTCAGAAACATAGTCTCTATTTTTTATAATTTTGCTGTAAATATGAGGCCTGAGCAGCTGGACCTGTGTTCTTTTTTGCTCTATTTCTTATGCTCCATAAAACGGCAGTGTCAATTTCCCACTATCTCTGTGAGTCTGTGCGTAACATTAACCCTTATTACAAGAAACCATAGAAATTAATTCAGGTATATAAAATGACCTACATTCAGAAAAAAAATCGAACGTAAATTATGAAATCACTTCTGACCAAAAGTAAATATCCCCGCATTCATACCTCTCCTATCCATTTTAACCAAACTAACATAAAAAAATAACGTAACAATAATATCCCCGTCTCTTACTCAAATTTCCCTCTTTCCTAAGCAAAGGATATGAAATCCAGCAGTCCCTCCTTGTGCTCCAGACACTTTCTTCGCGAACTCATGATCAGACGTAAACAAACGACTCTGTTTCTAAAAATGCCGATTCTGGAACCAAAGTCTCGCACTATAATAAATAATGTATTAAAGACGTTTGCTTGTGTGTGTATAAATAAATGAATAAACACTTATATATAATAATATAATAAATGTTATAAATGTGTACTTATACACAGATGAAAGACATAATAAACACGCACACACACATTCACGCAAATATATGTCAATTTTATATATATAAACAAAAAAGTATATATATTATATGTATATAATTATATATATGAATATATATCTATATCTATCTATTTATTTATTTATCTATCTATCTATATACAGTTATATCTATCTATTTATATGTCCATACATAGAGACATGGACTGCGCTACTAAGGTATGTAAAGCGCTCTGTGTCTATATACATTATATATATATATATATATATATATATATATATATATATATATATATATATATTATATGTACATGATTATGTATATGAAAATATATATATATATCTATATTTATCTATCTATCTATCTATCTGTCAATCTATCTATCTATCTATCTATCTATCTATCTATTTATCTATCTCATTCTCTCTCTCTCTCTCTCTCTCTATATATATATATATATATATATATATATATATATATGTACATGCATAGAGACATGGACTGCGCTACAAAGATATGTAAAGCGCTCTGTGATTTTGACGTCCTCACTGCAAGCACGTATCGAATAACGTATAACAGGCCCCTAAAATCCTGGGTCTTGGTCTTGGTCCAAGAGACTTCTAGGCCCAAGGGCTTCGCCTCATTGCTTTATGCATCAAGAGATTCCTGGGATTCAGATAGGATAGCAACATCGTCAGCAAAGTAGAGGTTCGTGATATTGCCTCTACACTGACTTTGGATAGTAGCTCTGCCCATTATCCATTTCACGCAAGTGTTGAAAAGCGTTGGTGGAAGGACACAGCTATGCCTGACTCTTGAGTTAACAGCGAAGTTCGACAGGCCCCCACCATACTTTACAGTAAGCTACTTTCAGTACCAATAATCTGTGTCGGAATTCCTTAAAGTCTCAGGTGGCGATTCGGGATGCATCAAGTCAAACGCCTTCTTGAGGTTGATGTAGGCTGCAAGCAGCGCACGAACAAACTTACAACGGCATTCCACAATGACTCGAAGCCCTAGGATGCGGTCTATTGTGGAACTGCCAGGAGTGAATCCAGACTGCTCCGTTCTCTGGTGCCGTAGTAAGTGATTACAGATTCGTTTCAGGAGAATGTGGGCAAAAACCTTGCTTGGTATAATGAGCAGTGTGATGTCCCCATACGGGGGGAATGGAACCAGACTGGCAGATAGCAGTCAGGACAGTATGCCCCCGTGTCATAGGTACACCCCAGTCTTTAGCAGTTTAGCAGGGATATTGCATATGCCCACAGTTTCCCCGTCCTTTAGTTTAGAGATCGCCTCCCTAACCTCAGTTAGGCTAGGAGGTTCTTCGCTGATAGGTGGGTCCGGCACAGGATTATGACACCATTAGTGTACAGAATAACTGCTGGAGCATCTACCTAGAATAGCTGCTGAAAATAGTCAGCCCAATATTTATGAACCCTAAAATGATCTGAGATGATCCGTCCTTCCACTGAGCAGACTGCAATCATCTGTGAGGAGGGCTTGGAGTTCAGTTTTCTCGGGGTTTGGTAGGCAGGACAAAGGTCATTTACTAAGAAATGACCTTCAACCTCCTTAGCAAGATTCCTGATGAACTGTCCCTTCACAGCAGTGTCCAAGCTCTACGACCAAGGAATGGTACAATCCCACTCAGTTGAGCCACACGACACACATCTGTGACCTCCAATGTCTCAAATCAGACGAAATTCTGCCTTACCCCTAGGCGTTTGCCAGTAAAGTCCCGGAGAAGGAAGCTGTTCTCGCTACTGA
>NC_061845.1:16247492-16252492 GCF_019202785.1 Penaeus chinensis
ATTATTACTATTATTAATATCATTATTATTATTATTACTATTATCATTATTATTATGATTATCATTGCTGTTATCAATATTTTTGCTAGTAACATTACTATTACCATTAGCAAAGATAATAATATTTATAGTGGTACTGGCAGTAGTAGTAGTAGTAATAGCAGTAGTTGTAGAAATAATAGAAATAGTAGTAGTAATAGTAGTGGTAGCGGTAGAAGTAGTAGAAGTAGTATTACTAATAATAGTATTAGTAGTAACAGTAGTAGTAGCTGTAATAGCAGTCGTGGTTGTAATAGTAGTCGTGGTTGTAGAATTAATCGCAGTTGTAGTAGTAGAAGTAATAGGAGTAGTAGAAGTGATATTAGCATCAGTAGTATTATTATCATTATTGCAGCTATTTTTTATCATTAATCTTGTTATTGTTGTTGGTGTTAATCATCCTTGTTATTATCGGCTTTTATTTTCATTGCTGTCTTAACTATCATCATTTTCGTTGTTCTTGTTATGCAGACGGTGACTGAAAGAGAGATTTTCATAACATTGAAACAAGAAGAACATATATACTATTGATGAAGTAGTTGCAATAACGATGATATTAATGGTAGTTATAATAAGAACACTACTCGTACTAACAGCACTAAAGATGCTTACGATATTGTTGGCAGTAACAGCAACAACAATATATATTTTTTGTTATTGTTGTTGTTATTACTCCTGTTGTGTTGCTGTTGTTTTTTTCTTTTGATTTGCCATAGTTGTTGTTGTTATTGTTTTTTATTGTTTTTGTTATTGTTTTGTTGTCATTATGATCATTGACAATAATTATGTAACTAGGACAGCGATACAAAGAGAAAACGTCGAAGTTAAAGAAAACGGAACTGCATCTTTGATCGTTCATCCACTCTTTCTCATAAGAAAAGAAGACGAACCAGAAGAGGAAGAAAAAAAATAGGTAGTAAAAAAGCATGACATCGTAAGTGAAGAAAAAAAAGAAGAAAAAAAAAATATGTATAGCTGTAAAATACGTTGTGTTAAAAATAATACTTCTTTGATTAGCACTGTGATTATCATCATCCCATCATCACTGTCATTGGCACCATAATCGTCATCATTGTCATCTCCATCGCGACCATCGTCATCGTCATCATCATCATCATCATCATCATCATCATCATCATCATCATCATCATCATCATCATCATCATCATTATCATCATCATCGTCATCATCATAATTATCATCACCACCACTATCATCGTCATATTCTTCCTCACCTTCATCATCATATTCCTCATCATTATCACCATCATCTTCATCATCATCATCATCATCATTATCAAAATCATCATCATCCTCACCATAAACCGTAACAAAAGGTAACTGTTCTTTCGGAAAGACATTAGATTTCATTTTGTGCCTCTGTTAGAACTGTTTCTGTTCTTATTTTTGGTGCTGCCATCAGTATTACTGTGTTTTTGTTTATATATACATACATGCATAAACGTACATACATACTTGCATACACGCATACATACATATATAAATACATACATACGTAAGTACGTATGTACATACGCACATACACATACACACATACATACATACTTACATACATATATATATATATATATATATATATATATATATATATGCACATATACTTATACAAACATACATATACATATAAATATATATATATATATATATATATATATATATATATATATATATATATGTATATGTATATATGTGTGTGTGTATTTACAGACACATACACATCACTCACACACTCACACACACACATATATATACATATATATGTGTGTGTATATATATACATATATATACATACATACACACACACACATATGTATAAGCATATATGTATAGAAAAGAAAAAGGAGGGAGAGGTGAGAGTAACAGAAGAGGAAGGGAAGGCGCGAGAGGGAGAGCACAACACACCACAGTGCAATCAGCTCCCACTTCAAAAGCCGCACATCCAACCCGCCTAGCAAAACGCATGCTGACCCTCCGAAGCTCAAGAGGTGACTGAGTTCACGCCCCGGGAATGTCTGTCACCTTAACCGATAACACATGTATACTGTGGAAGTCTTATGTGATGACGTCATGGCGTCTTCCTGCTCTGATTGGCCGAGGAAGGAAAGGGAGAAGGAGAGGTTGGGGGGGAGGAGTGGGAGAGGAAGGAAAGAAGGTCAGGAGAGGGAGAGAGAGAGAGAGAGAGAGAGAGAGAGAGAGAGAGAGAGAGAGAGAGAGAGAGAGAGAGAGAGAGAGAGAGAGAGAATAAATACAAAGTCTTTTGTTGTAGATATCATTAAAAAAAAAAAAAAAAGAGAGAGATATAGAAAATGAGAGAAAGGGAGAACTCTCATACAAGAAAGAAAAAGCTTAAGTCGAGGAGAACGAAAAAAGCGAGCAAAGGGAAAAACATCGGAATTCTCTGTACCCAATGGTCAGCTTACACACCATGGGAAAACAGCTGATGGGTCGCAAACACATTTCGTCACCAAGGACAAGAGCGGAGAGTCAGCAACACTCGGTGAAAATAACGTTATCCCACTATGACGTAATAGGAAGCTTGCCGGATATGTGCTAGAGGAGCTTTCTTTCTGCTTTCTCTCTCTCTGTCCCTTTCTGTCTGTCTGTCAGTTTATCTGTCTTTATGTATGTTTGTTTGTATGTATGGCTTTCTGTCTGTCACGATCTCTCTCTCTCTCTCTCTCTCTCTCTCTCTCTCTCTCTCTCTCTCTCTCTCTCTCTCTCTCTCTCTCTCTCTCTCTCTCTCTCTCTCTCTCTCTCTCTCTTCTCTCTCTCTCTCTCTTTCTCTCTCTCTCTCTCTCTTCTCTCTCTCTCTCTCTCTCTCTCTCTCTCTCTCTCTCTCTCTCTCTCTCTCTCTCTCTCTCTCTCTCTCTCTCTCTCTCTCTCTCTCTCTCTCTCTCTTCTCTCTCTCTCTCTCTCTCTCTCTCTCTCTCTCTCTCTCTCTCTCTCTCTCTCTCTCTCTCTCTCTCTCTCTCTCTCTCTCTCTCTCTCTCTCTCTCTCTCTCTCTCTCTCTCTCTCTCTCTCTCTCTCTCTCTCTCTCTCTCTCTCTCTCTCTCTCTCTCTCTCTCTCTCTCTCTCTCTCTCTCTCTCTCTCTCTCTCTCTCTCTCTCTCTCTCTCTCTCTCTCTCTCTCTCTCTCTCTCTCTCTCTCTCTCTCTCTCTCTCTCTCTCTCTCTCTCTCTCTCTCTCTCTCTCTCTCTCTCTCTCTCTCTCTCTCTCTCTCTCTCTCTCTCTCTCTCTCTCTCTCTCTCTCTCTCTCTCTCTCTCTCTCTCTCTCTCTCTCTCTCTCTCTCTCTCTCTCTCTCTTCTCTCTCTCTCTCTCTCTCTCTCTCTCTCTCTCTCTCTCTCTCTCTCTCTCTCTCTCTCTCTCTCTCTCTCTCTCTCTCTCTCTCTCTCTCTCTCTCTCTCTCTCTCTCTCTCTCTCTCTCTCTCTCTCTCTCTCTCTCTCTCTCTCTCTCTCTCTCTCTCTCTCTCTCTCTCTCTCTCTCTCTCTCTCTCTCTCTCTCTCTCTCTCTCTCTCTCTCTCTCTCTCTCTCTCTCTCTCTCTCTCTCTCTCTCTCTCTCTCTCTCTCTCTCTCTCTCTCTCTCTCTCTCTCTCTCTCTCTCTCTCTCTCTCTCTCTCTCTTCTCTCTCTCTCTCTCTCTCTCTCTCTCTCTCTCTCTCTCTCTCTCTCTCTCTCTCTCTCTCTCTCTCTCTCTCTCTCTCTCTCTCTCTCTCTCTCTCTCTCTCTCTCTCTCTCTCTCTCTCTCTCTCTCTCTCTCTCTCTCTCTCTCTCTCTCTCTCTCTCTCTCTCTCTCTCTCTCTCTCTCTCTCTCTCTCTCTCTCTCTCTCTCTCTCTCTCTCTCTCTCTCTCTCTATCTCACTCTCTCTCTCTCTCTCTCTCTCTCTCTCTCTCTCTCTCTCTCTCTCTCTCTCTCTCTCTCTCTCTCTCTCTCTCTCTCTCTCTCTCTTTCTCAGGAGGCGAGGGAAGGGAGGAAGGGTGGAGGTAATGAGTTACTACAGTTACATTTAATACCAAACACTAACTTTTGTTAAACTCCAAGCCCTTCGCCAAATTTCAGTTTTCTCTGAGTATTTTAGAAGATTCTATTTAAGAAGTGAATAATCATTTAGAAGTATTTTAGACTCCCCCAACAACGATAGTCACAGATAGATATGAGAGTAGAACAATAAGTGAAGCAATGAAGAAAGAGATCAGACGATGTGTAAATCACCAAAAAAAAATCAATGAAAAGTTACAACGACTTAAGAATAAGAGGGTGTCCTTGACTGTAGTTGTGGCAAGGCCGGAAATATCCTTGGTGGACATCCGTAACAGAGGCTAAGAATGCAAGTTCATGCTCATTTGTGTGAACTGCCCACTCCCTTATGTGACTGACTGTCTGATTAACTGAGTCTCTCTCTCTCTCGCTCTCTCTCTCTCACTCTCTCTCTCTCTCTCTCTTTATCTCTCTCTCTCTCTCTCTCTCTCTCTCTCTCTCTCTCTCTCTCTCTCTCTCTCTCTCTCTCTCCTCTCTCTCTCTCTCTCTCTCTCTCTCTCTCTCTCTCTCTCTCTCTCTTTCTCACACACACGCGCGCACATTAGTCCTTCTCTCCTTTTTCGCACCACACATACACAGACTCAGGATGCACGCATGCCCCTCCCCGTCGGCCTCGAGGCTACCTCCTTAGAAGCGATGTAACGACGACGGTGGTGGTGGTGTGGGGGGGGGGGGGCAAAGGACAAGGGAGAGGGGGGAGCCACGTGGGATGTAGGATGCGTCACCGGCACTTAGCTGGCCGGCACTGGCACCGTTGGCCCTTGAGTGCCACGGCGGCCGGCAAAGGGGTCGCGCTCGCAGACTCTGCAGCTCCTCGACCTCAGTCTCTTGGCTCGCTGACTTGGCTGAAGGAACTTCTTTTCTCGCTCTCTTTTGCATTTTTTTCGCAATCGCACCGAGCGT
>NC_061845.1:16277492-16284992 GCF_019202785.1 Penaeus chinensis
GAAAAAAAAGAAAAGAAAAGAAAAACAATCCAAAGACCAGCTGATTTTATGGGCCAACCGATCTGCCAGCTGACATGCCCCTTGCCCTAGCACCAGCTGCTGCCATACTGCCTCCTCTTCCATTGTTACCAAATGCTCCTGGCTTACCAGCACTTCCTGAGTTACCAGATGCCCCAAGCCCCCTGGCTGCGCCTGGGTGAGCAGCTGCTACTGGATTACTAGCTACACTTGTGTTGCCGACCGCTCCTCGGTTGCCAGCCGTTGCTGGACTACCAGATGTCCCCGGTTTACCAGTTACTCCGGGGTTACTAGCTGCTCCTGGGCTACTAGTTCCACCTGTGGTACTAGCTGTACTTGCGCTACCAGCTGCCCCTGGGGTACTAGTAACACTTGTATTTCCAGTTGCTCCAGGGTTACTAGCTGGTGCCGGGGTGCTAGTTATACTTGTGTTACCAGCTGTTCGTGGGACGACAGCTGTTCCTGGGCTGCTAGCTACCCCCGGGATGCTAGTTACATTTGTATTACCAGCTGTTCCTGGGTTAACAGTGGTTCCTGAGATGCTTGTTACACTTGCGTTACCAGCTGGCCTTGGAGTGCTAGTTACAATTGCGTTTACGGTTGTTCCAAGACCACCGGTTGTTCCCGGGCTACTAGCTGCCCCCGTGTTGCCAACTAGTCCTGGACTAACAGTGCTTCTCGGTGGGTTAGTTGTACTGCGGCCACCACTCGCTCCCGAATGAGTAACTGGCATTAAGTTATTTGTTCCAGCAATAACCGAGTTCGCGGACGCAGGCAAGCCAGCCAGACCTGTGGAACCTGAGAGAGCGCCGCTCGGAGGAGTCACGTTCGAAGGAGCCACACCTGCAGGATTCGAAGGACCTGAGCCCATCGGGAAGCCAATCTGACCCGGGTTCTTGAGGAAGGTCACCGGAGCCTTCCCGCCCGGGGCGTTCAGCATGGACCCTCCGCTGGCGAGTCTGCGGGAACATGGGGAGGAATGAGGAAAGGGGGAGAGAGGAAAATAGAAGAGAAAACGGGAGAGGGAAAGATAGAAGAAGATTGAGGAAAAGGGGAGACAGGAAGATAGAAGAAGATTGAGGAGAGGGGGAGAGAGGAAGATAGAAGAAGATTGAGGAAAGGGGGAGAGAGGAAGACAGAAGAGGAAAAGTAAGAGAGGAAGACAGAGGAGGGACGAGGAAAGGGGAAGAGGAGATAAACGAGGAAAGACGAAGAGGGGGAGGTAGAAGAAGGATGAGGAGAGGGGAAGAGAAGATAGAAAGCGGAGAGATAGAAGAGGAATGAGGGAAGGGGGAGAAAAGAAGATAAGAGCGGAAAGAGGAAGAGGTGAAGGTAGAGGATGGATGAGGAATGGGGAAAAGAGGATAGAAGAGGAAAGAGGAAAAGGGAAATGTAGAAGAGGAATGAGGGAAAGGAGAGAGAGAGAGAGGGAGATAATAGAGCAAAGAGGTAGAGGGGAAGATATAAGAGAAATAACGAAAGGGGAGGGGAAGATAGAACAGGGATGGGGAAAGTAGAAGAAGGGAAGACAGAAGAGGGATAAGGAGGAGGGGATGATAGAAATGGAAGCGAAAGAGGGGAAGATAAAAGAGGAAAAAGAAAGAGAAGGAGATAGAAAAGGAAGAATGAAAGAGGAAGAGGGAAGTGGTAAGTTGAGAATAAGAAAGAAGGGGCGAATATTGATATAGGAAAGGGAAATGGTTATGTTAAGGAAGGTAAGTGAAAGAGGGAGAAAAAAAAAATAGAAGACAAAAGGAAGTGAGAAAGACGGAAAGTTTTGTTCCTGACAATAAATCCTTATATAAAAAAAAAAAAAAATACTATCATGAGTACCTGTACAATAATTATATACCGAAAGCCGGGCCGGCAAGAGAACTCACGACGAAAGGAGCTTGTTGCCCGTGGTGAGCGTAGCATCGCGCCTCGCCATCCTTTTCTCTAGGCTCTTCACCCTCGCCGTCAGGTTGGCTGCGCTGCCTACTTTAGCCTCTAGGGCGCTCAGGTCGAGGTCCACCTGCCCTGACTGCTGCTGGAGTGCCTGGACGTCCTTCTCGAGTTGGGCCTCGGAGTCTCGCACGGACGCCAGCTGGCTCTCCAGGGACGAGATGTTGGCCGCCAGGTCCGTGGTGGCGCTGCGCAGGAGGGTGAGTTGCTTTTGGAAATGGCCTGCGGGGAAGGCGGGCGTTAGGGGGGGGGGGGAGGGTCCAGCCACGCAAGGGCCAGGAATGGCAGCACGAATGGTAATAGGAAAGCGAAGTATAAAATGTGTAGAATATTGAGAACGTCTGTTGTGATGGTAATGCCAAGAACATATGCGGTGAAATAGGTGGGAAGAATCTATCCCATAAAGGCCAAGAATAACAGTGCTATTTGTTTTGGAAATGAAATGAAAACCGACAGCGAATTACATCAGCTTTATATATCGAATATTTTTACATCATTGTATTCATTCTTATTAAATCCATTTTTTTTTTTTTTTTTTTTTTTTGACGAGCGGATACTCACTCGTTTTTGCACTGCCTGTGGAACCCTTGTATTTGACGTTTTTCTCCACTTCCTCCAAACGCTGGAAAAATAATTGATAGCAGGATTATTTAGTCATAAAAAATGAGTGGAAAAGAAGTAAGAGCAACACTTAAAATAACTGTACAAGGGAACATTGACTGGCTTTGTTTGAATCTCCCAAACAAAGAACATGTGGATATGGAAGGGAATATTCAATATCAAAGAGAGAGAAAGCAAAATCAAATCAGAGGTAAAATCACGAGTTAATAAAACTGTAATTTAACCGGCCTACCGTCTGTCTGTTTCATAGTTACGTTCTAATAATTCGTTTTTTTCTCCATATCATTATTACTGTCATTTTTGTTGCATTCTCATTCTTTTGATTATTTATATTATCATGATTATTATTATCATCATAGTTCTAGCATTGCCATTATTACTATTATCAATATCATTGTTATTATTATTATTAGTAGTAGTGCTGCTACTACTACTACTATTATTACTATTAAATTATTATTATCATTGTTAATATCATAATTATTATTATCATCATAATCAGTTTTATCGTTATCATTTTCATCATTATAATTATTATCATTTCCATTATATATGATTATTATCATAATCATTTTTATTAATGTTATCGTTGTTGTTGTTGTTGTTGTTATCATTTCTCACCATCATCATCACCATAATTATTATCAGTATCATCATTTTAATTTTCTTGCCATCATCATCACCATTACAATATTATCATTGTTATAATACTATCTTCACAAATTTCGACATTCTTCTTACTATATCTATATGTCTAGTATTATTATAATCATGATGGTGATATTCTTTTTACTATCATTATTCTTTGCTTCGAAGATGAAGCGAAGAGCAGGCAAGAATAAACCTAGAGAAAAAAGTCCTTTACATTAGAATACAGGCGTCCCCCCCCCCCCTCCTTCCTACCTCCGTGAGCTCATCCCTGAGACTCCGCGTGGCGTTCTGCAGCGCCCGGATATCATCCCCGTTGAGTGAGATGCTGTCGTTCATCGGGAAGAGGGATTCGGTGAACACCTGGACCAGTCTGGTGGCCAATTCGTCCACTTCGGACGACATCCCCTCCAGCGCCTCCTCCAGGATTCTTACGTATTCTCGGTCTATTTCTCTCTCCTGTTCCATTTCTTGTATGTCCTCCTTCGCCTGGTGAGTGTGTGGACGTGGAATGGAAAGTTTCTCTCCGTCAGATGATAATGATTTACACGTAAGACATCAATATACTTTGCACCCGGTGATGAAATTATATCATGATTATGTAGTATGTAGTCTTATGTAGACAGAATTTCATTGTATCTATTAAGATGAAATATTCCGATATACTGATTACTAAAGTGTATCTTCTCTATTGGGTGGTCTCCTTTGTCTGGCGATTATATGAAATTTACCCTCTTCTCATTACTCGTCCCTTCCCTCACTCACCTTCGTCGTCGCGTTCCCGAGGGAGGTTGTCGTGGCGTTGAGGAGGTCGATGTCGAGGCGGAGGGACGCCACCGTGTCCTCCACCTGGCGCAGGATGGCCCCCGCCCAGCCGTTCTTGGTGACGTTGCCCTCGGCCTCCCAGTGGCTGATCCTGCGCTCGTGGTCCTCCACCTTCTGCTCGGGTCAGGGCACACGGGTCAGAGGGAAGATCTCTCTCTCTCCCTCCCTCTCTCTCTCTCTCTCTCTCTCTCTCTCTCTCTCTCTCTCTCTCTCTCTCTCTCTCTCTCTCTCTCTCTCTCTCTCTCTCTCTCTCTCTCTCTCTCTCTCTCTCTCTCTCTTTCTTTATTTATTTCTCTCCCTCCCTCCCTCTCTCCATCCCTCCCTCTCTCCCTCTCTCTATCAATCTATCTATCTCAGCATACTATCTCGTAATCACGAATGTGTTCTACATAGCCATCGGGAAAGTTCTGCTGATTGCATAGAACGTACTTGAACTGACACTTGATTAGCACCGCATGTTTGCTTGAAAAGTCCCCCGTTACAACACAGCCTTAGGCCCTCTTCGAATTATAGGGTCGCCCCCGCTGTATCAACTGTATCGTTTCTTACGTATAATGTAAATTTTGATATGATATATATAATGTGTACATACTATATATGGGTATATATAAATATATACATATACATATATATGTATGTATGTATACATACATACATACATATATATACATATATGCATATCTATATATATAATATGTATTATATAACAACCTAACAGCGCCTTCAGCTACCGAGGGAGGGGTGACGGGACCGTGGCTGGAGCAAGGCCATACTAGATCTCGAGTCTTTCCAGATCCAGACTCGGGAATGGCTTACTCGCACCTTCTGCTGGGAGGATTCCTCAGCGACATGAGCCACTGCCTTTAAAGCGCGTCGTCAAAGGCCGGCATCAAACAAGCTAGGAACAGTTCAGCTGAGTTTCTTCCCTCTCCTTAACCTAGATTCTTCTTATCCTTTGAAATTCCAAGCAATACCTCTCGTGGCGTCAGTTTCTTTACATTCTCTAACAATAAACTTGCTTTATTAAATAAAAAAATCTAGCCTATCCTTTATACTTTGTTACGCTCTTACAGAATTACCATTACCAACTCGTTTTCAGTAACACATCTCCCCTTTAGAATAACATTACGCAGTGACCTTAATCCTAGACAGCATTTATCACAAGTAGGTAATGAAATTCACTAACATATGCTACGCACCCTGGTCTATAAGTATTTTCGTAGAAATTTAAGCTGACGAGCAAATATGATTAATTGCCACTTTTGTAAAGTGAGTTTTGATAATGGTAATTAGGCGCTTTCGGATAAAAAGGGTTAACACGCTTAATATCAACTTTATCACTTCCGAAACCGATCCATGAAGCCGAATTCCCTCTCATCTTGCACGAAGCACTGATGACATGGATCTGGCCTACCTCGACTCCGTTTGCATAAGCTTGAAGTTCCTAAAGCCCAGTCTAAGTAGTCATGTTCTCCCGTGGCCTTCATGGCGGTCCTCTCCGGTGCCCCCCCCCCCCCTCCATGGTGCTTCAGCAGAACCTCTTCTGGTGCCCCATGGCTTTCCTTCTTAAAAGCACTGCAGTATTCCCATATCTCTCTCTTCTACTATCGTTTTTATCCGCCCCTTATTCATTGTTACCATGACTTACCTTGGCCGTGTCGTTGGTGAGTGTGTCGTTGAGGAGGTCGAGGGCGAGGCGGAGGGGCGCCACCGTGTCCTCCACCTGGCGCAGGATGGCTCCCGCCCAGCCGCTCTTGGTGACGTTGCCCTCGGCCTCCCAGTGGCTGATCCTGCGCTCGTGGTCCTCCACCTTCTGCTCGGGTCAGGGCACACGGGTCACAGGATTGGTTAAGGGTTAAAATCAGAAATAAATGTGGTAGACTTCTAAGGTCATGTAGCACTATAAGAAGTTATAGTAAAGGGTAGTGAAAGGCGGTTGAGTTAGTAGTTAGTTGTTATACGTCAACAATCTAGAGTAATATTGGAAAGGTTAAAGAAGTTGATGAGTAAATGGGTTAAGATAGGATTAGGTAAAGGGGATTAGATCAAGTGAAGGATAAGTATACGTCTGAGGAAGGAGAACAGGTTGTTGAAACAGAAAGTGTGGGATTCCGTAAGGATGTCTGATAGGTTGGGAGGTCGGTGAAGGGAGAATAGGTGTGGGAAAGCAGAGTCACAGGCTGCAGCAGAGCGTGGACAGGACAGCAGAATGTGTGAAAGAGAGACTTTACATAGGGAACATAGGGGCGGATCAGAACGTGGCATCAGATAGGAGTGTGTTAGACGATGAAATGGGGTTTACCAAGAAATTGATAGATTTACAGTATGTAATTTACTATTGTGAAGACTTAACCATAATTATCCGTGGCTGAAATATGTGAGAAATGTGTTTGATGTGATGTGGATATAGCAGCAAAGTGTGCTATATCCACATCACATAAGTACACTGGATTCAAGAGGGAGGAGGTATTTGAAAGTACGAGTTGGGAAGGGTACTGCAAAACTAGTACCGGAGGTGGATGTGGAGCCATCAGTGTAAACATGGATACTGGAGGAATGAATGGAGAAATGGTCAAGGAAATGAGTGAGAGGGACAGAAGGAGGGATATCTGATTTTGGTGGGTCAGGGAATAACAGAGGTCGGAGATGGGGAAAGGGGGAATGGGAGAGGAGGATATCCATGTGAATGGAGAAAGGAGTAGGTAAACGTGGAGAAGAAGCAAAGGTAGGAAGCAGGGATCGTAGGACAGTTAACTTGGTGAGGGAAAGTTGGTAGAATAGAGCATGGCATCGGAGAGAGAGAAGGATATGGCGTCGAGAGAGGCTCTTAAATAGAGGGGAGCGGAAAACGCCTAGGGCTAAGCGAAGACCGCAGTGGGGAATTGTATCAAGATAAGCAAGAAGGGAAGCTGAGGCAGAGGAGTAGATATGGCATCCATAATCGAGAGTGGAGGGGATCAAGGTGACATGAAGATGGAGGAGAGTTTTGCGATCTGAGTTCCAGTATGTATGGGAAAGAGTCTGTAAGTTTCGGAGGTGGCGGCGAGCTTTTTTTTTTTTAATGTAAAAGATATGGTCTGGCCAGGACATTTTGTAGTCAAAATTAACGCCAAGGAATTTGCCAAAAGAATGGTATTAGAGTGGAGCACCCTTTATTAAGAGAGGAGGTTGGAGACCTACAGGTGCGCGAGAGAAAAGGATGGAGAAACATTTGGAGGTAGAAAACGAAAGTCATGGTCAGTAGCCCAGGAAGATACTGGTGATATTGCAGACTGAAGGAATTGGCAGAGAGTTGGTATGGATGTGCCAAAGGCGAAGGTGATTAAATCACCAACATATAGTTGATGACCGGGCCCCTGGTGGTAGAACTGATACAATGTCATTAACGGCAAGAAGGAATATGGTGGCGCTGAGCACACTGCCTTGCGGGATAGCTTCGAACTG
>NC_061845.1:16302492-16304992 GCF_019202785.1 Penaeus chinensis
ATCATTAGTAGTAGTAGTAGTATCATTAATATCATTGTTATTATTGTTATCATCGTTGCTATCATCATTTTCATCATTAATATGGTCATTATTATCATTATCATCATTGTCATGATAATCAACCATATTAGCATACTCACCATTATTATCATCACCATTATCTTCATTATCATCATTGTCATGATAATCAACCATATTAGCATACTCACCAATATTATCATCACCATTATCTTCATTATCATCATTATTACTATCATCAATTTTATTATTACCTTTAGCATTGCCATTGCCAGTATCATATTCATCACTAAATATTTGTATAATCAGATTTCCTTTTCTGAACTTATTCTGATCATTAGGCAGCACATCATCATTATCGATTCAGTAGCGTCAATGTATCATTATACAGTAACTGCTTTTATTGTCCTTGATTTGGTCTTTCTCCCTATATGCGCATACCCGCACGCACGCATGGACCCACGCACGCACGTACACACACACATACACACTCAAACACACATCGATCTCGATATCCATCTATCTATCTATCTGTCTGTCTGTCTGTCTATATCTATCTATCTATCTATCTGTCTGTCTGTCTGTCTGTCTGTCTCTCTATCTCTCTATCTATCTCTCCATAGATCTATCTATCTATCTATCTATCTATTTATCTATCATCTAGCTACCTATCTATATGTGTGTATATAATGAAACACTGCCACGATCTAGAAAAAATAAGACGTGGTGTTTCGAAATAATCAGGGGAAATAAAAGCTGAATATATATATATATATATATATATATATATATATATATATATATATATATATATATATATGTATATGTATATGTATATATATATATGTGTGTGTGTGTGTGTGTGTGTGTGTGTGTGTGTGTGTGCATACAGACTCCAGGGCAGCCATTGACTGTGCTCAACACAGCTCACCCAAAGACAACATCTACCTCCTGACCACTGTGTTTATCATAACGCAGAGGATTCTTGCTTAGGGTTGAAGAATAACCATTAACTAGGTCCGAGCTTGCTGACAGACTAGCCGACATTAGCAGGGGTTACTCCATGATCATTCAACCGAGCCGAAAAATCTTAAGGGAGAAAAGTGTAATGCCACAGCTCGTGCTTTCCTCCTGCAGCTTCATAGATAGAAAACGAGATCCTCCCCCTCGGGCAGATGGTACTCAGACGCCACAAGCTATGAGCCACTGGCACTGATACCGAAGTCATTCTTCAAAGAATCAGACTAGGTTACCATTGCGCATGGCAGATCATAGAGACAATTAACTATGCAGACAGGTGTTGCATGCATTGTGGTGAGCCGAACGCTACCCTGGCACACTACTTAGAGTTGTGAGCACACAATTTCTGGGACAGGGACCGCCCACAACAGCCGCCGGGTTAGTAAAGAAATTGTGCTGTATGCTTACATCATGGTGGCAGGAGCGCCTGCTGGCAATCGCGCCACCACGGTAAGCATTGAGTGTCAGAAAACAAAATGAGACAGCCATAAATAGCTGACACAGGCCGGGCCATATATATGGAAGGCCCGGGCAAATCTCATTTATATTGTATTCAACAGTTGTCCCGTAACCTTGACTTGTGTGCTCCCTTCCGCCATGTAACTTCACCTGCTCCGCTGGATCCTCTTCCTGCTGTATTTTCCGTTGTTTCCGTTGACCTAACCGCTTTGACTCCTAAAACGAACCCTGACATTAGCTACCGTCCAAGGACACCCTGAAGGAGCTGCCATCCGAGGACACCCTAGAGGAGTTGCCTGTCGAGGACGCGTCGGAGGATCTGCCTGCCAGTCTATCAGGACTATATCGTCTGCAAATAGCATGGAGCTGGATGTACTATTTCAAATCAAATATGCATAGGGTCAAAGCCGAACCTTGATGAAGCTCAACCTTAACATTGTACTTTATGTCCCACCTACACAAGTCCTAATTATTAGCATCACTATATAAGATGACATTGAATATTATTACGCTAACCTCTGCTCAACTCAATTGAACGTATTGTTATTCGAAAATTCGAAGACGAGGATTTAGGATGTCGGTTACGTCCAGCGGAAAGAAATATGATGTAAAATATAGAATGATGCTACAGACTATACACATTCCAATAGATGCAACATCAACTTTTTTGGAGGGAGAGAAAAGTGCATCGATATAGATAAATACGTACAAAATGATAACAAAGGCTATGCAAAAATAGTGAAATCCTGATAAAATTTAGTGCATTTTGAATTATGAAGGGAACAGTGCCATAAATTCGAGATACATATTATTATCGTGGACTTTTGGCTCCTGCATCATCATTGCGTAGCTTTAAAATAACTTTACTTTTGGTTTCTCTGGGAATTTTGGCTTTACAGGCACGAGGGAGGTCGTTACCTCATGTTCGCCCTCTGTGAGGTCTTCAGAGAGAGACGATGGAGAAGGTGAAGACGATGGATACGGTGAAGACGATGGAGACGGT
>NC_061845.1:16339992-16342492 GCF_019202785.1 Penaeus chinensis
AAGATTATAAAATAGTGACCTCTTAAAATTGAATCTGAATATCCAATACTGAAAAAGTCTTAAAAGTTATTTATAAATATCATGCAATTTTATTTAGATCAGGAAGTTCTCGCCAACCTTAGTCGGGGTGAAAATAATGACACGAGATTGTTAACGTTTCAGGTAAGAAGGATGATCAGTTACAGGCATGCCAACGCACACATACACGCACTCGCACACGCACTCGCACAGGCACATGCCCACATACACGCACTCGCACACGCACACGTACATGCACGCACACACGCATGCATGCACACGACACGAGATTGTTAACATTTCAGGTAAGATGAATGATCACTTATAGACACGCCCACACACACACGCACGTGCACGCACTCGCACTAGCACACGCATGTATACGCACACACACGCACGCACACACTCTCGCACTCGCACACGCACAAGTGCACACACACAGACACACACACACACACACATTCAGATGTTTGATACGGAATGTAAATATGAATGCATTTCTATAAATAATCTTAATTTGCGTTTATAATTCTACAATTTGTATAACCAGTTTGCAATACGAGGTGAAGTGACTGAATTACACTGAGGAACTTATATGTGTATACAGGCCACGATTGTCTACATCTATAGTAGTATAATAGGAAAACTTATTCTTCTTTTACTCTGTCTTTTCCCGTCATTATACGGGGTCGACGTTTTTGATGAGTTGCCTCCAGGTCCCCCTGTCTCTCACCTCGTCACCCGTCAGTCCCTTCTCTCTCGCCTCTCACACTATCCATCCATCTTCTTGGTCTGCCCTCCGTCTCGTGTCATCCACTGTCATATTCATTACTCTTCTACCCACATACTCTTCCTCCCTTCTCCTTACATGTCTGTACTATTATTACAATCTTTCCTCTTGTATCTGTTTTGATACTACTATCACTTTAATCGTCATTTATTTTTTTAAATTCCTGACCCTATCCAGCTTCGTAACCCGAGACATCCACCTAAGCATTCTCATTTCGGTAACATCCAGATTCTTTTTTTGCGTTTTCTTTGTCGCCCATGATTCAGATCCGTACAACAGTGACGGTCTCACCACTTACCCTTCGACCTTGCACTTATTCTTCTATTACACAACACTCCTGACCCCTTGTTTTCCAGTTCCTCCATCCTGCTTGCACTTTGCTTTATTTCCGCGTCCAGGTCTCCATTTTCTGCCACTGTTGAACCGAGGTTTTTAAATCTTCAGACTCTTCCCAAGGTGTTTTCATGCATCCTAGTCTCTCCCTCACTTTCATCACAGAAAATTAAATATTCTGTCTTCTTCCTACTGATTTTTAATCTTCTGTCTTCCAAAGCCCTTCTCCAGTACTTTAGTTTCCTTTCGATCTCTCCTCTGTTGTTAAAGTAGATAACTATGTCGTCTGCAAACAGCATACATCACGGCGCCCGAGCTTTTACGCTCTCAGAAGGAACTTCGATAATAGGATTAAACAAAAAAAAAGTATAGGCTTAAGGAAAAACTTTAATGTAATCCCACTCTTTCGGGTATCCAACCGGTGACTCCCACATTACCTTTTACTCTCGTTTTTGTTCTCTCTGTGCTTTTCCATCATTTGCCTAAGTGCAAAGATCGCGTCTGATCTTATCCTCCCCTTTCAAAACTGTTCCTTGTTGACATTTAACCTGCCTGGTGGGGGTGTAATCGTTTGATGTTTGTCTCTTGCTCTGTCTATTCTATACAAATTTCTTTCTCCCCCCGGTGGTCTCCCTTCTAGCACTCACCTTCGCCTTTATCACTTCCTTTTTCGCATTCTTGCTTGCTCTTTTCCACTCTTCTCTATCTCCCTGTAAACCAGATCTGTCCCATCTCTTCTTTGCCTCTTTCATTTCTTTAATCAGCCTTTGCACCTCTTCGTTCCACCACCAATTCTCTTTATCTGTAGAAGCTCCCTTACCAGATGTTTTACCTAAAACTTCTCCAACCTCGCTTATTACCTTGCTGTTCTTCTCCCACCACTCTTGTACCCCGTAGCACGTTCCAGCCCGCTCTAAAACCTTTCTTTTAAACTCATTTTTCAGGTTACTGTCTTTCAGCCTCCGCCACTTGATTTTACGCTCTGCTTGCTTACGCCTTTTCCGACTTCCACATTCCTTCCCTTTTTTACTTTCCCTGTCTCCACTTTTGTAGGCCATAAACCCCCTCTTCCTTTCTTGAAGAATGTATTACATATGGCCATGTCAAAACCTATAGCCACATCCAACACCCTCTCCCCTTGCTCATTTCGCTCCCCACACCCCATCCTCCAAGCACTCTCTCCACCCCTTCTCTCTCCCCTCCAATATGTCCATTCAAACCACCTCCGAGGATTAGCCTCTCTCCCGCTGGGGCTGCACTCAGCTCCAGATATACCTGCTCCCAGAAAGCTGCCTTCCCCCCCTCATCTCAACCATCCTGCACAGGCACATACCACGTTGATCACTTCTTCCAAGCACA
>NC_061845.1:16347492-16352492 GCF_019202785.1 Penaeus chinensis
AATTATTATTATTATTATTATTATTATTATCATTATTGTTATTGTTATTATTATTATTATTATTATTATTATTAATATCATTACTACTATTACTACTAATAGTAATAGTAGTAGTAGTATCGTTATTATTATCATTAGATTTATCATTATTATTAAATCAGTACCATCATGATTTTCTAATGCAACCTTCGACATTTTTCATAATTATATAGATAGATAGATAGATGGATAGATAGATATTATACATATATATATGTGTGTGTGTGTGTGTGTGTGTGTGTGTGTGTGTGTGTGTGTGTGTATCTATGTATCTTTGGCGTCCACCCGGAGGAACTTCCGGAGGCTTAATTTGAGGCGGGTATCCGGGGAGGAGCTTGGAAAATCCGGTCCTTTCGGCAGGTTGAGCGGTTAGCCCTGATATCGCGGGAACTGAAGTGGTTGGGAGTTGAGGTGCCTGCTCTCTCGGAGGTGAGAAGACCTGGCAGCGGCACGATCAGTATAGGTGGGTACATTCACTACTGGTAGGGCCAGGGCGATGATCACCATCTCCTGGGAGTAGCCATGGCCATCTCCAGCCGACTTCAACCCTCAGTAGTAGAGGTAACACCAGTTGACGAGTGTATTATGGCATTGAGACTGAAACATGCTCGATGAGAAAGAAGCATTCTATGTCAAACTCACATTTGTGGCAAACAAATGTCCCTGGCGATACATTCACACTGTACTGGGTGACTTCAATGCGGTATCCAGCTGTGATCGAGCTGGCTACGAGATGTCTGTCGGTCCCTATGGCTTGGGACTGATCTCATAGCAAGAACATTCTCTTTGAGAATTTATTTGGTTCTGGTATAGACACTCCATCCCACATTACTGGACATGGTATAGCGATATGGATGCTGTGGCAAGATTGACCACAGTCTTGTTAGTACTTGCTGAAGGATCCTCCAGAACTGCAGGGTTTACCGGAGTTCCGAGTTCTATGACACTGACCATAGACCTCGGATCCACTTCAAAACTCACTGTCTCTCCAGTGGCCACTTCAGGTGTTTCACTTGGACAGACTGAGGGAGGAGGAGTGTGCCTGGAGGTTTGCCACGGCAGTCTCAGAGCTCAAAAACGTGACGGACCCAGTAGCTCAGTGGGAATCATTTAGAGCGATGTAGCTCAGGAATCCATTGGCGAACGCCTGAAGCCAAGATAGGATTTCATCTCACTGGAGACACTGGTATAGTTCATCAAAAATTTTGCTGAGGAGGTTAAAGGCTTTCGCCCTTCGCCCTGCCTACCAAGCCCTAAGAAAACTGAACACCAAGCCCTCCTCGCAGATGACTGCAGTCCACTCAATGGATGAACAGATAATTTCAGATCATGTTGGGGTTCATAAAGAGTATTTTAAGCAGCTGTACCTGGTAGACCTTCCAGCAATTAGTCTGGATGTAAGTGGTGACACAGTACCTGTGCCGGACCCACTCATCAGCAAGCAACCTCTTACACTAATTGAGATTAAGGAGGCGATCTTTAAGCTGAAGGGTGGGCAAGCTACAGGTGTATCCATGTTGAGCTCTTAAAGGCTGTTTGTAACCTATGGCACGGGGCTTGCCTTCAATTTGGCAGTCTGGTTCCATTCCCCCTGAGCTGTTGAGGGTCGTGGTCATCCCTCTCTGGAAAGGGAAAGGGACTGTAGCAACTACCATGGCATCACACTGCTCAATCTACCAGGCATGGTTTCCATCCACATTCTTCTGAAACAGATCCATGAACATCTACAGAGATTGGACCAATCTGGATTCACTTCTAGCAAGTCCACAATAGACCATATCCTATTGCTTTGAGTCATTGTGGAAAGCCGTCGTGACTTTGGTCGTGGGCTGCTTGCAGCCTACATTGACCCTAACAAGACATTTGACTCGGTGCATCGTGAATTGCTGAGATTTAGGGAAATTCCAACATGGATTATAAGTTTAATGGCAAGCCTTCATACTAGTATTGAATATGTTGTAAAGTGTGGTGAGGCAAGGCTGTATCCTTGCACCAGTCAGTGTGGAGCAACTGGCTCACTGACCTCTACTCTGTGTGTGTGTGTGTGTGTGTGTGTGTGTGTGTGTGTGTGTGTGTGTGTGTGTGTGTGTGTGTGTGTGTGTGTGTGTGTGTGTGTAGCATGTATGTGTGTATAGGGCTGATGTATTTTCGCCATATCCGTACAGGAGATTGTCCGGATAATTTCACCTTGTCTCAAGACGGCGATAGATGCTACAGTGTTTCCGAGGAAGGTGATCCTATGGGGTATCTCGGAGCAGCACGAAGGTATTATCAAAAGGCATTTATGTATGTAAGCCAATTGTGTGTGTGTTAAAATAATTTAATTTGTCTTTCACTAAACTTCCCTTTACTTCTTTTCATCATTCTTTCTTCGATGTATGTAAACCAATCCATTACCAGCACACATTCAAAAATCAACACAGCATCATGCCCCCCTCCCCCTCCTTTCAAGAAAAATGAATTAAATACCGACCATCTCCGTCATCTTCAGCTGCTCCAAAAAGGGCGCGTCTTTGGCCATCTTTGCGGAGCCGGAGGATCTCGAAGTCCTTCCTGATGAGCTCTTTTACTACACCATTCACAGGTCAAGGTAACTATTGTGGTTTCCTTTGCTATATTCTCCATCTACACAGCAAAAACCGCTGACAGATTTGGAAAAGTATGGATGAAAGAATCCCACAGTGAGATGCCATCTCTGACGCTGCGATTTTACACAATGAGGCGATTATGACGTTATACGATGATGATCAAGAGACGATATCGAAGAATTCGTTATATATTTCCCATGGTTTGATTTTTTATTTATAATCTTTTCTTTTGTATTTTTCATCACAAGACGTTTGTAATGGACATGCTTGGAATCTTAAGCAAAGCGTTATGATATAATATCATATAATATGATAAACATTTAATAAAATACCATAGAAAAAATAAGATCAGAACGAACGACTCGACCTGTACTACCAGAGATTAGTTAATCTTATGCATGGAAATAAGTCTCATTTTTTCATTCCAGTAGTTTTTTCTTCTCTTCAAGTCCAACTGTCGCTTTTGTAATTTCTTCATTAACAGAAACCTCAGTGGGTGGATGTGGCCTTCACTGCCGTATTACGTGCTGTGTCCTGAAAACGGAACATGCCAGGTAATAGGAGTGTGTGGCAACCAGATGATTATTCATTTAAGTAAAGTCTTTTCATTCACGTCTTGTTCCCGCTGAATTTATCAAGAAGCCAAATAAGACCAATGAAATTATTCCCCTGGAATTATCAAAGAGTAGGATAAGACTAACAGCCCTATTTTCTTCCCACAGCCGAAAGAAAACAATAACTGTCTAACAGTGAACCGAAACGGCACTTACGCGGCCCAGAGCTGTTTCTCAGATCTACGTTACGTGTGCATGCTGCCAGGTGCTTCAGTATAGCGTCACTTGTCTGATGTTTATTTTACGCACTTGTTCTCTACTTCACTTGATTTATAAGCAGGGATAAACTTGTTGTTCTCATGGTCTATATCCGATCACTGTTATTGTCTCTTGTTTAATATTTTGACAATGCCTTAACCGCTTCATATATGACAATGCAACTTTTTTTTTTTTTTTCATTTCCTCAGCAATATTTACTCAATTGAATTATACATCACGCTATAAGCTTTCTGTATATCACGTCCCCCTTTCTCTCCAGCATACTGCCCCCCTGGATATACGCTGTACTTAGGCCAGTGTTACGCCGTCGCCCGTATGCTGCTAGACTCCCATCTGGTCGCCCTGTTGCTGTGCGAAAATTACGGAGCTGCGTTGGCTTTCCCGGAAACGGTGGACACGCTGGATTTTATTGCCAGCTTGATTCTGGTGAGTGACAGTGTTATTTGTATCATTATTATCATTGTTGTTGTTGTTTTTGTTGTTGCTGTTATTACTATTATTATTATTATTATATTAATATTATTATAATAATAATAATAATTATTATTATTATTATTATTGTTGATATTATTATTATTATTATTGTTGATATTATTATTATTATTATTTTTGATATTATTATTATTATTATTATTGATATTATTATTATTATTATTATTGATATTATTATTATTATTATTTTATTGTTAGTATTATCATCATCATATTATTATTATTATTATTTATATTATTATAATTATTATTGTTCTTATTATTTTACTGTTATTATTATTATCATACTATTATTATTATTATTGTTATTATTCTATTGTTAGTATTATTATTATCATATTATTATTATTATTATTATTGGTATTATTTTATTGTTAGTATTATTATCATTATTGTTGTTGTTGTTGTTGCTGTTATTATTATTATTGATATTATGAGTATTATTTTTTATTATTACTATTATTATCATTATCATTATTATTATTATTATTATTATTACTAGTGTTATTATTATCATTATTATTATAATTATTATTATTATTACTTTTATTATTATTATTATTACCATTATTATTACTATTGTTTTTGTTATTATTACTTTTTTTTGTTATTATTATTAATATTTTTGTTATTATTATTATTATTATTATTACTGTTATTATCATTACTATTACTATTATTATTATTATCCTCCCTCCTCCTTTATTCCTCTTCCTTTTCTGCACTTCCCTTCATCTTTCATTTTCTACATTTCCTCCTTTCCATTTTCTCCCGTCTAAAAATAACTATTATTGTTCTTTTTTTCGCACTCTCCTCTACCTTTCAGGAAAGAAACGGGAACCTTTCCCTTCCCGTCGCTGGATTCCTCGGCTTAAACAAAGTGTAAGTATCATAGCAAAGCCGTGAGTTATATTGCGTTACTGATGATGAGTATTTTGACTGAGATAGTAATGATAACGCGAATGTTATTATTATAACTATTATTATTATTATTATTATTATTATTATTATTATTATTATTATCATTATGCCATTAACACCCACCCCA
>NC_061845.1:16362492-16364992 GCF_019202785.1 Penaeus chinensis
TAGACTAAACCATTACAGATCGCGAAAAAGAATAGCAGATGTACTTTTCCACTCCTCAGTTTCTTCAGCCTTGCCAAGTGGAGCTACCTTGATAGGCCCGCCCCCCCCTTACGAGGAAGGCCAGACACTAAAACTGGTATGCGCGAACAACACTCTTTCAGCCAAAGGAGAGAATATGACCCAAGTAACATACACTGCCGCAGGATGGATGAAGGAAGACCCAGACTTTGAGTGTTATGAGAGTGAGTTTACAATGCAGAGGCTGGGAAAAAAAGTTTGAATGAGAGTGAGTGATTCCAAAATGCATGATTTCTCCATAGTTTCAATGTTACATCATCAGAACTTTGGAATTATTCATTCTTAAGAATACCTCTTCTACGATAATCACCATGAACTCCGCTTTTATAGATGTTATATAAGTTATTTGTACATAATGCATGGAATGAAAGTTATTGCTACAAGTGTATGATCATAGTGAATCACACAGATTACTTTCACTATGGAAGAGATTGTGATTATATGTACGATAATCTTTGTGCCTAAGTGTTGGCAGAAGCACAGCCTCCACCTTCGGGCAGTGGCTGGATTGTGGAAGGAGACGACGACCCGAGTCTCATCTGGGAAGGGAAGACGCTCACGATCCGCTGCGGCCCCAATCAGTATAACCCAAATGGCGAAATCTCGTCTACCATCACTTACTCTGGGTCCGAGTGGGTGCAAGCCGATCCAGATTTTAAGTGCGTTAATGGTGAGTTTAGTTGCATTTTTTCTGATACAGGTCATCGCCTTCTTTTTATTTAGCTATAGTATGAGCCAAATAAGGGAAGACACCTGATATGATCTATCATTTCACAAATTAGCATATAAACTTACCAACGAACATCATGCAAAATGCTTCATTTATTATCCAAGTCTCAGTTTCTTCGCCCTTGCCTGCGGGAGCCACCCTGGTTGGAGCTGACCCACCCTTCACAGAAGGCCAGACAGCGATGCTAGAATGTGAGGAGGGGAAATTATCAGCCAAGGGGGAAAGCAGTACTACTATGACCTTCACCCATGGGGAATGGGTCATGGATGACCCTGATTTTGACTGTTTCGAGAGTAAGTAATTCACCCTATTTATTTTTAAATGACATGTAACCTGATTAATGTTTGAGAAGAAAATATCAACAATTAGTGTTCTTGGTCCAAGTATTCATACTTTTTTTCTAATTCAGTGTTAGATGGTGCTGAACCCCCATCAATAGAAGGCAATTGGGAGATTGTTGAGGAAGGTAACCCAAGCCTTATTTGGGAGGGAAAGAAACTAACTATTCGCTGCTCAGAGGGAATGTACAACCCTGACGGCGACCAGACGTCCAGCATCACCTACAGTGACTCTGAATGGGCACAGGATGATCCAGACTTCGACTGCACTAAAAGTAAGTTTACCTTTGAATGTATTTTTCTGTATTTGGCAAAAATGGCAAGATGTTATATGCATTTGAGAAGACTAAATTACATTTTGTAATTCTGGATTCTAGGTAATAGGTTACATGCAAATATGATATACATGAAATAATACCCATTTTCCAGATATGTATATGACATTAATCTTAATGGTAATTATTAGCAGAGATTCAGAGTCAATTAATTGCTAACCAAAAACAAATTAACACGAATTCATATATAATCTCTATATTATTTGATCAATATATATAAATTGCTTATGTTATTGCAAGCATAATTTCTCTCTATAAAAACTATTTCAGCGGTTGTCTCTTCATTTATGTTAGCTTTGCATCCCAGGAATTCACAGATTTTTCATTTTCATCACAAACACAATGCAACTGTATGAAAGCAAATATTTGGAATGCAAGTAAAGCGTGTGGTTTGTGTGTTATGTTCGAATACGAGTGTGAACATTGGTTATTTATTTATCTGTTCCGTTCTGTGCATAAATAATTGTACAAATAAACCTGAAATATTCAAGATTTGTATTTTGATTCCATCCTTGGTACACTTCCAGAATAGTCTAGGAAAACACACATATAGGCTCTATATTAAAATATATATTCTATACAAAGATATGACAGTGCTTTCAATATTTTGGAAGTAAAAATATATCATTAGTTTATGAGAATATCATCTTCATATATAGTTTAGTCTTGTTCACCCTTTTCCTATTAACACGTTCCCTGCAGAAGCGAAAACCACGCTTACCCCCCCCCCACACCCCGCACTGGCGCGGAAACTTCAAAACTTTACCACGCCAGTTCAACGCCAGTCAGCGTCATGAAACCGGCCTTATTTTGCTCCCCGGTGGCCAAGGAGTTACACCATAAGCTTAAAGAAAAGAGTGACAGGTGGCGCACATAGTACTGTAGCAGTAATAAAAGTTTGTCTTTTGAGCCTTTTAATGTACCATCTGTGAGCCACATTGAGACTAACAACGTGGCCCACTTTGCGCCAGGAAATAGATTTCTATGCACGTCGTGTGGTACCACTGGTAGACCACTAC